>NC_139254.1:29863193-30104724 GCF_977018435.1 Lepisma saccharinum
ATACAGTGTATTTTACGTTCCTGGATTTTATATTTTCCCATATTATACATTCAATCTTGATAGTCCCAATAGAGCAAAAAGTTATAAATTTTTTTCTCGATTTTACATTTTCTCGCATTTAAAGTTTTTCTACTTGGTCCTCTGAAAAATGTAAAATCAAGATTGCACTGTATAATCTACACTACTTATCAACACAATCATGAAATGAATTGAGACACTAGCCTCATTGACACACAAACTTTCGCATGCCATCATCATAGGTTCCATAAATTTAAAACAATGCTTTACAGATCCTCCCACCAGCATGTAAACAAGAGTGAGTTGTTGATGCGACAAAACGTTTATGACATCCATGAAACCAACATATTTATTTACTTTCACCAGTGACGAGATTGACTGAATTTCCAGGTGAAAAATTTCAATAAGAAGGGTATGCAAAAGCTTGTTCATCTATATGGCAAGTGTGTCAATTCATCTGGTGATTATGTTGAGAAGCAGCATAATGCAGTCACTCATTTTGCACCTGAATTGTGAGATTTTGCAACTGAATGGCATCTACTGTTTGGCCATGGAGGTTGTACCTAGTGATGGGCACCATCGACTAATTTCCACCATCGACTAATTAGTCGTTAGTCGAAACAAAATATCGACTAATTAGTCGAAAAAATTAGTCGACTACTTTTTCGACAAATATTAGTCGAATTAGTCGTTTGACTAATATTAGTCAAATTAGTCGTTCGACTAATATTAGTCGAAAAAGTAGTCGACTAATTTTTTCGACTAATTAGTCGTTCGACTAATATTAGTCGAATTAGTCGTTTGACTAATATTAGTCGAATTAGTCGTTCGACTAATATTAGTCGAATTAGTCTTTCGACTAATATTAGTCGAATTAGTCTTTCGACTAATATTAGTCGAATCAGTCGTTAACGACAAATATTAGTCAAAGTGGAACTATATATTTTTCTTATTATTTTCAAATTCCTCCACTCTTGTGCTGAGCTGAGCCAGGCTAAATTGGACTGTTTATAAATGAATGTTTACACACACACACACACACACACACATATATATATATATATGTATATAGGCGCACAGAGAATAGACCCGGGATCTCTTCATTACAAGGTCACGCATGAGAACATTGAGAACAGTCTCTGTGGCCCGAAACGTTGAGTTGTGTACTCACGATGTCAGTCACCATCAAGGTTCCGGCTTCAAATAAAGACGTAAAGAAGACATAGGCAGGCCCATAGACGGGAATTATCATGTGTCTTGGGTGGGGGGGGGGGACAAATCCTAATTGGAACAAAGAAAAGATGCGAAATGTTGTTTGTTGGAGTGTCAGATGTGACCGATAACTTTACTATAGTAGTATTACAGTTAGACATACAATTATAGAGATGCTACATTAAAATCTAAAGTAACGGAACAAATCAATCTCACTGATAGATAACTCGCATACGTCGTACAGCTTCATGTTTGATGTTTACATATATTCTTAGAAGTATTCTAATAGTATTCTAATAGTACTGTATTCCTTAACAGTGTTTTCAAATTTCCTTTAATCAACAGTGGAGGCGAGTTCTTGCTCCCATACTATCCAACACATATTGGTCGAAATTTTTAAAGGGGTGTGACCATTATGTGAAGCTTTTAAAAATATAGTTCTGATCAGTTAAAAATTATTTATTACGATGTAAACTGCCTTTGGTGCAATATTAGGATGAATGAAATACTAGTGAATAAGTTGAAATTGAATAGTCTAAAACGACAAACATAATTTATTTGTGACAGTAAGCCTTTTTTTGGTATGAAACAAAAAAGTAAGACATTAGTTGTTATTGATTTGTGCATTATAGTCGAAATATTACACCTGAGAAAATTTACCAGAGTATTGCGAAACTGTGTCGAAAGATCATGCGCCACTATAATTGGTTTCGTTCTCTAACGCACCAATGCGACGATTACGAGATGAGAGATTATAAACCATTTTTTTGACTGAAAAAGCAGGGTGCGACGGTTAGTTAGAAGAAACTCGGGACAGGGATTAAAAAGATTTGACTGTCCCAAAAAATGTGGATGTATGGTAGACTTGCATCAATTGTTATAAAACTACCTGGGTACAATTACCAAATATGGCAGACTGGAGCCTGCCTCTCTCCGCGAACAACCCATTCATTTATGCAAGGACGAAATAAAATTAATTCGTCAATTAGTTTGATAGGTTTTATATAGCATCACATTAAAACATTTCATAATTCGAAGGGGTAAATGCCCTCATCGCCCCTTGATTACGCGGATCTACATGGCTTTCTTTGTGAGTTTCGATTCACTAATTTCTTAATCGTCACTCATCATCGTCGTCGTGTTTACTCAAAAGTGGTAGAAAAGCGACTCTAAATAAAAATTTGAATACTATAAGAGGCTTCAATACACCCTTCTCAAGTAATGAGTTGCTGTTTTAAGTCCACTTTATGCACACTAAGGCTAATCGGGACTGAACCTACAGTTTAAAGTGGGATCTGAACCACTTGTGCCTCCACCGGGTATCGAACCCGGGACCTCTTGATTACAAGGCAATGACGCTACCACTGCGCCATGTGGGAGGTCCTCTCTCAAGTAATGATTACTTTCCGGTTCGAAAATAAGGTTTACAACTTAGAAGCAATATCATAATGTAAAATGCCTATTTTGTGTAGTGAAACAGCAATAATGAAACAACTTGAAAGAACGTTACTCATACCTGATGATTATTTGTTACAAGTTTCTGCAGTAAATAATGTCTTTCGTTATAATTTTCCAAATTTTTAGTCGCTTTTCTGTCTCTTTATGCTAATCAGGACAAAGAGAGAATAAATGGTGATTAAAGAAAATTAATGAGTAGAAACTTACAAAGGAACACTCCCATGAAAGGATTCGAACCCGGAGTCGTGATTGGCGGATAATGTGAATGGCCACTCAGCGCAAAGTGAAGATCAACATACAAGGTTGTATTATAGCGAGTGCAGCAAGTTTGAGATTGTACTTTACAGCGTAAAGTTTAGTATTTGCTCCAAGAACATAATTAGTGTTCATTTTTATTAAAACTAATTTTCCCTTGCCTTGCGTGAGAACTGTTTGATTTTAAACTATATTCTTAAGTTTGACATTAGTTTTAAGTTTAAGAATATTTTCATTACGGTACAATGCTTTTAAGATAAGATCTCTAGTTCACATGAAGGCCATACATTGAGATTTAAATATTGCGATATCTTTCTTGCACCACTAATGATACCTAGGGATGGTTAGGTCTTTGAATTCCAAGAAATTCTCCAAGTCCTGAATGCGTATCTCTTGAGAAAAGACACCATTGTAAACAACAAATAGCCACATGAATGACTACAGCAGGGGCACCTTTCGCTTTCAATTTGGCATGCTGTGAGGCGGTACCGGAATTTTCCAGTCACTCACCTTTCCAATAAATTAAATACACCTAGGCCATTCTCCCTCGCATCACTTCTTAGCGATAAGCCCTCTCTACTTCAGTAGTCTACGCTTCGTCTGGAAACGGAATCAGAAACAGTTGTGTTCGATTTCCACTGATATTAGTCTGAAATAAAGTCGATTTCGACTGAAATTAATCGTGTGACTATTTCGACTAATATTAAATGTGAGAAAATTTACTAATGTTGCGAAGTACTTACTTAAAAAAATAATTCTCTGCGTCCAAAGATCATGTGTCGCTCTAACTGGTTTCGTGATCTGATGCGTCAATGCGTTAATGCGACGATTGCGAGATGAAATATTATGCTTTCATAGTGTTAAGCCTTGTCAATCAAGATAGAATCCTCCCCCTCCCCTCAAGGTTTGGCACCCAATCCCATCTATGTTTGAGGGCCTCCCCGATGGCGCAGTGGTAGCGTCTTTGCCTTGTAATCAAGGTTCAATACCCGGTTGAGGCACAAGTGGTTCCGATTCCACTGTAAACTGTAGGTCCAGTCCCGATTAGCCTTTCTGTGCATAAAGTGGACTTAAAACATCAATCAATCAATCAATCAAAACCATCTATGTTTGACTATCAATTAACCAATCATGATAATTAGATGTATATAAAATGATATATTTTTTAATTAAGTATGTGATAGCAATGATACTTATAATGAAGAGCATGTCTGAACTCCACGAACTCTCCCTCAGAGTGCCCAGACATAAAACACGGAGCAAGGAAACTTTCCACACTGCAACGCCCAGACTCTCGCTCATACAACGTTCAATATTCCAAAGGCTACCGAAACAATTCAACAACATCTCAAACCAAGTAGATATATTCACTGCATATTCGTCTTTTATCACCAACTTGAAAAACATTGTACATAAGTAATGTATTGTGTAAATAATCTGTTTACCTTGGTACTGTCTTGTCTTGTTTATTATTTATATTTTGTTTATTTTCTTTTCTTTATTATAATTTTTTAATTTTTTGGTCTTGTTTAGTGTTTAATGTGTTCGTTTTAACACCAGTGTACTTTTTACTGTTGTTTCTTTCCGGTTTAAAATGGCTTCTACTGTACTGGAAATTTCAATAGTTCGAAGAAAGTCGGGACGGGGATTTAAAACAAGGACACTCTGGGCTGAATCCGGGCGTCTGATAGATATGCATCAATTAAACCTTTAAAGGTTATAATACTAAAATTATAAAATAACCAAATATTGTAGACTGCAGAGTCCTGGAGCCTATCTCGCTTCGCGAACAACCCATTCATTTATGTAAGAATAAAATCGAATTTCTTGCAAAATCTGAAAAATCGTCAATGTTATTTTCGTAGGTTTTACAGCTTCATATTAAAACATTTCATAGTTGGAGGGGGTAAATGACCCCATTGCCCCACCCCTTGAGTATTAGGCTGGACATGGATGTTCTTTTTGATCAATTCGTCCTCATCGTCGTGGTTACCCAAAGTGACATACATCCTCTATCTTTCTTTATTATTATCCTCATTTTACATCGCTTTTATGCCTCTTTAGGCTAATCGGGATGATGAGAATGAATTGTGATTACAGGAAATGGATGAGTGGAAACTTACAAGAAACACCCATGTCCACCACAGGATTCGAACCCGGAGCCGTAAAAGGCGTGAATGTGAATGAACCACCCTGCGCGCTCTGCCACCGATGTTGCTGGCAAATTTGTACCCCATAAGGGGCAGAAAGGTAAATTAACATCTAGCGACTGCAGCAAGTTTGAGATCGTTCTGGACAGCGTATATTTTAGTATTTGCCCCACGAACATAATTAATGTTTATTTTTAATTAAATTAATTTTACCTTACCTTGCATCAGAGCTGGTGGATTGTAAACTCTCTTCTTATATTCGACCGGTTTTTTAAGTTTAAGAATATTTCCATTCCAGTAAAATGCATTTATCATAAACCCTCTAATCCATCTGAAGGTCAGAAATGGATAGTTTTGGTTTTAAAATGTTGCGGTGTCTTTCTTGCACCAACAATGTGCACTGGCCTGTGAATACCAAGAAACTCTCGGAACTATGAATGTGTATCCCTTCAGAGAAAACAAAAATAGCGACATGAATGACGGTAGGCATCGCCCCCTGGAGGTAGGGGGGGATAGAGCTACAGCAGGGTCAGCTTTCCCTTTGCATACCAGCTCTGTCGCGGCATCAAGCGATAAAAGATTCCAGTCACTGACCTTTCCAAGAAATACCCACCTGCTTTGCTTCCCTTCTTGACAATAAGCCCTCTGCTCAAGTAGTCGATTGTTCGTCTGGAAATGAGACATGTTCGGTCATTTCGACTAATATTAGTCGGAATGTTCCCGACTGAAATCAGTCGAAATGTTTCAGACTAATATTAGTCGAAATGTTTCCGACTAATATTAGTCGAACGACTAACGACTAATCCGACAAATATTAGTCGAACGACTTATCCGACTAATATTAGTCGAACGACTAATTCGACTAATATTAGTCGAACGACTAATTCGACTAATATTAGTCGAAAGACTAATTCGACTAATATTAGTCGAACGACTAATTCGACTAATATTAGTCGACTAATTTTTTCAGTCGACTAATTTTCATTAGTCGATAATTTTTTCGATGGTTTTAATAATCGACTAATCGACTAATATTAGTCGACTAATGCCCATCACTAGTTGTACCCAGCTCAAATGGATATGCGGTACAGAGTGGATACTATATTTTGATTATGAAATTCCCTGACATTTCCAGGTTTTCCAGTCCAAAAATGAAATTTTTCCAGACATGTTTATCATCATGATTTTTGTTTTTGAACCTTGTGTTTTCCAATTAAATATATAATCCATTAATTATTATAAATATTCGCTTTCACAACTTTTTTTTTTTTAGCAAATTTCATTCTACACACACAAGAACACGTGAAAATTCAAAGAGTAAAATGTCAAATTACAATCAAATGTATTGGGTGCTACAATCATGTGCATCTAGCCTTCAGGCTAAGGTAACAGAGGAGTCATTCCATGCGAAATCAACACAGCCTTTGACCTGACCATCTCCGATTTCCATGAAATTTGGGGAGTTGAAACTATGCATGGAACTTAGTAACTATGAAAATTTTTAGTTTCGTGCGTCTTGTAATTGTTAAATTATTCAAGGTCAAAGTTAGCATAAATTGCCCTTTTTGAGCCCGCTTAGCTATACTAAATCTGCTGTAACTCCGCCCCTATTTTGCCTAGGAAGCTCAAATAAAGCTTATTGTACAGGGAATTGAACAAGCTTTCCAGTGATATATAACAAGCCTACCTTTGGATAAAAATATAATTTTGTCACGTGACCTTGACTTTTGACCTTGAATATCTCAAAACATGTCATCACCAAAAATCGTGAAAAAAATATATTTGGTCCCTCATACCATACTCTAAAACATACCAAAAAATCATTCTGGGACTGCAATGGGATCAGAAGATACAAAATAATATGTGTAACTGTGTGACTGATAAAAGCCCCATTACATGAACTACGAAGAGTCAAATGTCCCTTAACACTCCCTACAAAATGTGAAGGAGTTGTCTTGGGTATAATTGGTCATAAAAGAAATAGGTTAGGCACAGGGAGATTTCTAGCCACGTGTGTCAAGCGCAGGTCCGGCATATTGTTGACCGCCATATTGAATTCAACGCAAACATTTCAAAGGAAAGGAGGTGATGTGATATATCAAATGAGGCTATAATTTCACGAGAAATGAAGTGACAAAGGATTTTCCAACGTATCTTACGCCAGCAAAAAGTTATACACATATTTTTCACTTACGATATATGCACATTATAATGTTGTCAATGTTCCTGTGAGCACACTCGTTGACGTCTCTCACACTCGCATAGAACATTTGGTAATGTAGCATGTGCAACAACATCGCAAGCAGCAACTATGCCTTCTCTCAGATGGTCAATATCAGGGACTTTTAGTGCATGCACCATTCTCTTCAAATGTTTCTGAAGGTAAAAGTCCTCCTAAGATGTTAGATCTGGGGAATGTGCAGGCCTTTTAATAGATCCCCGTCTGCCCATCAATCTACCTAGAAAATTACCATGAAGAAATTGCGAAAATGTCTACATAGTGTGGTCACACTCTGTCCTGTTTCAAAACTCTCGAAAAGTTCCATATCCCGTAAGCAAGGGTGAAAAAACCTGTTCACTTAACAAATCCAAGAAGCCCTCACCATTTAAGGTTCCGTTGTTGAATATGGACCAACCATTTCCGTTCGCCATACATTATACCACATAATTAGCTTACCAGCAACAACCATTCGACTGAGCAAATCACAGGTATAGCATATTATTTTTATTAACTTCACCGTGAACATAAAAATTTGCCTCGTCACTGAAGAATTTTTCATTCCAAAGGAAGTGTCACGTAATTGTTTGAGATACTTTTCCCAATATTCTTCACTATTCAACTATTTGGTGAATGTAGCTGATTAAAATCATATGCAATGGTGCGTATACTTCTTTCTCTCCCAAGATGTCAGCGTGATCTCGATGAGTTCCTAACACGTTAGGAGCATTCCAATGCTTTGTTTTTAACACCTCGAAAAGGAGAAAATGGTTACAGGCATGCAGTAATAAATTTTTGCTGGTTAAATATATGTTGGAAAATCCTTCGTCACTTCATTTCTCGTGAAATTATAGCCTCATTTGATATATCACATAACCCCCTTTCCTTTGAAATTTTTGCGTTGAATTCAATATGGCGGTCAACAATATGCCGGACCTGCGCTTGACACACATGGCTAGGGATCTCCCTGTGCCTAACCTATTTCTTTTATGACCAATTATACCCAGGATAACTCCTTCACATTTTGTAGGGAGTGTTAAGGGACTTTTGACTCTTCATAGTTCATGTAATGGGGCTTTTATCAGTCACATAGTTACACATATTATTTTGTATCTTCTGATCCCATTGCAGTCCCAGAATGATTTTTTGGTATGTTTTAGAGTATGGTATGAGGGACCAAATATATTTTTTTCACGATTTTTGGTGATGACATGTTTTGAGATATTCAAGGTCAAAAGTCAAGGTCACGTGACAAAATTATATTTTTATCCAAAGGTAGGCTTGTTATATATCACTGGAAAGCGTGTTCAATTCCCTGTACAATAAGCTTTATTTGAGCTTCCTAGGTGAAATAGGGGCGGAGTTACAGCAGATTTAGTATAGCTAAGCGGGCTCAAAAAGGGCAATTTATGCTAACTTTGACCTTGAATAATTTAACAATTACAAGACGCACGAAACTAAAAATTTTCATAGTTACTAAGTACTATGCATAGTTTCAACTCCCCAAATTTCATGAAAATCGGAGATGGTCAGGTTAAAAATTGCACATATCTGTGTTGATTTGGCATGGAATGACTCAGAGGTACATTATTTTAAAACAACAGATCTCCACAGTATATAAAAAAAAGAAAATATTCATAAACCATACACAATTTTTCATATTCTGGCGGATTTATAATGTCATAGAAAATGCTGCTCTTTTGCTAACAATTATAAGTGCACAGGATCTGGAGATATTTTTGTTCCATATAGGAATTCTATAGGAAATGCCAACAAGATTAAGATCTATAAAATAATAGACGATAACCTCATCTTCACCAACCTTTCCGATAATTTTGATCATATTGTCAATGTACTTGAGTTATCAATCAGATATCTGGACTGCAAGTTTTACTTTGATATTCTTTCTAATATCTAGTATTATAAAAGTGCAAATTTATTACAGAAATTTGAAGGAACCATAATTTTGCACAAGACTGAGAATCATAAGAACTAAACTGAATCTTTTTTGGGAGTGGAATCACAAGAACCGAATTCAGAAGTGGAAGTGAACTGCTTGTTCATTTAGCAACGTTTTCTCTTGCAGACTCCAAAAATGGATGTAATTTCCAGATGATCTGCAAAATTACTTGACATTTCCCTGATTTTTCTCTGACAAGCCAAATTCCCTGACATTTCCGTTTACCAGGTTTACCAAGTTTCTAGCAACCCTGAGCTAGAATCTTGTATGAAACTATGTTGTGGGTTTCAGGTTAGTATTTTGCTTGTATGTGCTTTACTGTTTTGCTTGATATTTACTGTATGGATGTTACTGCGTCAATGCTTTGCAGCAGCAGATGATTTTTCTGGAACATGGGTCCTTGTGTGCATTCTACAGAGGGGTCACAGTGTGGATGTACCCCTCCTGATTTTTCACACTACAGTGGTTATGGTTGAATGCTTTACATGGACACATACCTGTGTCTGGAACATCGGTATGGTGACCATCATTTTCACAGCACAGCCAAATTGTATGCCATGTTCTGGCAAGCTTCTCATTGCTAGTATGCCATTACTTGAGGAAGACCTTTCCCGGGCAGTGAATTGAAAGGGGGTTTTGAAGATTACCCAGCTTCCTTAGCCTGGCCTCTCATCTCTGGGGCTTCATGAATGACAGTCAAAAACAACCAATATTGCACAATGAGTTACGAGCAGCTTTAGAAGATATCTTCATGACTCCAAATTATCTCCACAAAACATCTACCAGAACATGGCCCAGAATTACCATAACCATTCAACCACAACAATCGTAGTGTCGAAAATAAAGGGGGGTATGCCCACTTTGTGACAACTCTGTGCTTGCATCGATGGTTGCAACTTAATGTAAAGTGGCTGTATTTTAATACTGTGATTATCACATATGACATATTATTTTAACATAACTATTTTAAAGAAAAATTACGTTCATCTAAACTTCTTTAAATTTTACAATTTTCAAGTATAGATATCAGTGAGAATTGTTTACAGTGTCGCCATTAATGTGGGTTCGATAGGGTATAGAGTAGAGTTGTCTCCACCCTAACATAACATCTCCTCCAAATCTCCAGACAGGATCACTGCCACTATCAGAGCCAGCCCTAAAGAGCAGAAGGTTTATCCTGGAATTATTCCACGATATTACTGTTATTGCCAAATGTACATTCAGTGTAAACACGAGGACTCTCTTACCTGTGCAAGAGCCCTTTCACAGGGCAGGCAAATAATGCCAATGACTTTTTCAAGCCCTTAGAGATCACATTCTTTTCCACTCACCATGCTTTCTGAAATACCTGCTCCCTCTCTATAGTTTGCCTTCCCCTCCCCTCTGCTGGGAATGTAGCAACCAAAAAGTACTCAGATCCTACCCATAAAGAGAGAGGTGATCTCTAGCTTGCACCCCTGTCCATGGATGGAAGTATTCACGTGATAGCTGGCATGCTTTTCCAGCATACGACAGAACACAGAGTTGAGAGAACTGCTTTAGGATATACCTTCTGGCCTAAAAGTGGGGGCTGCACTTATAACCATAAATACTTCAGAGGAAATCAAGAGGTCTGATCGATCGATCTTGTTACTCAGTCTGAAGCACATTTCTTAAATAGTCAAAATGAACAGTATGATCATAAACAATTAATTAATATCTTAAATATGATTACATCACATGATAATGAGAAAATTACCACAAAATCTCTAACATCCATGAGTGGGGAAACGCATAAAAATTAACTTTTTTTAACCTGGGAGAGGAATGAATTTACACTTTTGCATATAAAGGTTTCATGTTATTGTGCCTTTTTATATAAATAAATTACAAGGCAAGACACATCCCACCATAGATGTAGAAGACAGTATCGAAGTGTGACCTCAAAATTGGGATATCAGTGAACAATCACACCCATGATGTTAGGGTTAATGACCTCTGTACTACATATGATGATTTTTTCTCTGCTGACTTTTGCAGAATATACGTGCAATATGAAAGCGTTGATTCCAGTACAGTTACTGTTTGCAATGGTTCTAGAAAGTTTTTGGCATGGAATAAATAATGTTGGATGCTATTTAGATGGGGTGAAAGTATAGAGTTGGAATTTGAAGCATGCAGGAAGCACAAAACATTTATTTAAGTTTAGTTTCACTGACCTACATCCTTATGATTAGGCACACACATATGTACTATGTAGAAATTCCAGTGAAAAATTCACACTCGACCAGAACCATACCATTGCTCTACCAACTGAACTACTGAGTCAGTCCTGATTTTTCGCTGTGGCTGTTTTCCCTGTGTGGAATTCTACATAGTATATCTGCTGTGTGTGCAAAATCGTAAGGTAAATTACATCTCTAAGCTGAGAAAAGCTAGGCACCATCGACGTCATCAAAAGCAACACATCTCTGGTGAAATCAGGGTTGGTTCGGTAGCTCAATTAATAGGGCAATGGCATGGTAAAACCTGGGTTCGAGTTCTGCTTGAGCCTGCATTTTTCACTAGAATTAGCTTTCATCCTTGAAACAAGAGGTCGTAGTTCTTTTCTAAGATTTCTTCTGCCATTATATGCCATGAAGTCTTTGTTACCTTAACACTGAAGTGAACATAGTAAAAGCAATGTGCAAATTATTATTATTGTTTTATTTTTTTTTTTATTTTTTTTAGCTACCATACCAGAGCTAACTTGGTAGAGCAGATAGCATGAGTGCATCTGCATTTAAGTAACATTGCACTCAGTGGTGTCACTTATACCTAATGCTGTATGCTATGAAGGAAGTTAAATGAATTAAAAGGTTTTGAGTAGTTTTGTTGTGGCTGATAATTTCAATGTCCAAACAGCTCATCTTTTTTGCTGGTGTACAGCAACTGGTGAAATTTGCTGCTGTCTCACACAGCACAGTGAAATGTGTTTTAGGCTAACTGATAATCTAACTGTGAACACACCAGATTTTCAGGATGGTAACTGCCAAACGACAGGTACGACAAGCATGCCAAGGAGCTCTCCCGTCATCCCTGGCCAGCGAAGTCCCCAGATTTGAATCCTACTGAAAATCTATGGGATCCTTCGGAACAAGGGGTTAAACAGAGACAGAGACATCTATGGAACCTTGCTGAACTTCGGGAACAGTTAAGGAGTGGCTTCTAATCAATGTTACCAAGATACACAGAGTTTTGGAGTCCTGCCATGGCAAACTGTTACTGTTATTTGCTCCAAGGGAGAACCAATTAAATTGTTGGATGTGATTTCCTGTTGGAGTATAATGTTTGTCCAGTGTGATTTATGCTGTTGCAATTCTAGCAACTGGTAGTTAATTACTCACCAATTTAATGATGAGGTTAAATTTACATGTTGTTTACTGTTACCAAGGAAAGTCGAATAACATTATTTCACTAACTGGATGTTGTATAATTAATAGTCTGGTACAATTATGTTTTATGCATTATACAAACCCTGTTGGTGACATTTATTTTATTTTTGAAAAGGGAATTAAATTTCAGGAACTGTCATCAGCATGGTTACCAGATAAACAACAGTGCAGTATAAATAGACTTCTTAAGCCTTACAAAAGAGAGATTTGTCCCATATGGCCTATATGTCTCCAACCATCCCATTTCCCAGGTCGTAAATATCTTCCTCCAAAGCAGGGGTGGTGCTAGGGGGATACAACAGTGCCTGTTGTCTTTCTTTCATCATCATCGCCATTGTTGTTAAGAATTGTTTCTACTTTTGTTTATACTGGTGGCATTTTCAATAATTGCCTACAGCTCCGTGTTAGTTGTTTTACGTTCATTTTTTTTAACATTGTTGAACAACAAAAATTTTAGTTGCTTTCAGTAGATCATCGGGTTGTGCCCGGGAAATTATTTACCACAAGTTGTAACGAGCTGGTTGTTTTTTGTTACTGCTGCAGTTGTTTATGTACACCTCTATGTAAGGGAAGAGAAGCAATCTAATAATCACATGAAAATGACTATATGATTTCATATTTGTTGTATGTGTGATTTTATTTGCAAATAGTAGAAGCTCAGGTTGCATAGCGATTTTCTTTTACCCAACGCACACAAATTGAACAATCAGCAGTGGTCTCGGATATCTGTGAATCAATCGTGAAAAAGTACAAAACGGCAAAAAAGTGTGTACCAACAAATATTACATGTTTATGGAAAGGATACTAGGTGAATCCAGTATATATTTAAATAGTGCAAAGAAGCCTGAACTTGGCACCAACACCAAAATATTTTCAATTCAATTTTAATTTAATGATTTCTATAAGAACAACAACAATGATAAAGGTAAAATATATGTTCCTGGAAAGATATGAAGTCTTACTCTACCCCCACTCTGTGACAAAATGTGTTCAGGAGGATGCATGTTCAAATGTAATAACCGGACATCTTGACTCAAGATTTTCCACGTTTTTTGGATTGGATTGATTCGGTGTATTAAGTCCATTTTAATCACTGTAAGCCTAATCAGGACTGGAACTACAGTTTAAAATGGGATCCAAACCACTATGTGTCTCCACCGGTTATCGAACCTGAGGCTCCTTGATTACAAGATGACGATGCTACCACTGTGCCATCAGAGGTGCCTTCCACGGTTTTTCTCAGCTGCTCCAGTTGAATATTTGGATGGTAGCATTAACAAAATTTACAGATGTCACCTGCGACCTTATTCCTGTTCTTTCATTGGTGTATTACCTTCTCATCAGAGTTAACTAATGGTAGTCAGGAGTAAATTACTGCTGTTAGAGATTTATTTAATAGCAACCTAACATTGTGTATTGCCTCTTGATTTTTACAATTATGTGGCTTGTCTGTCAAATAAAGAATATAAATTACAGGAATTTTAGAGATAGTTTTAATGATTCCATGACTACCAATAAATCATGTTGATTAAATAACTCACAAGGGTTATTAGGTACTAATAACATGGCCAGGCTGCTCTAGGGATTATTTCTATGAATCCTGTTATTGGTGAAAATGTTGCAATCAACAACAGACTGACCACCTTTATCTAGCACCCACCCTTTCACATTTTTAGAAAACAATGGCCTAAAAATAAATATCACAACATACTTCTCATCCACAAACGTGGTTTCTTAAGCAGCAATGCCTTCATTTCTTCCTTACTAAAGCCCATTTCCTCCTCCACAGCAAATGTAGCCATCTAGAAGGGAACATAAAACATATTTTAATCATACACAGCTTGAAAACATTAACAGAATTAATTACTCGGGTATTGTTAAGTTTTTCACAATACAATATTACAAAATAATGAGCAATGTATGTGCATTAGATCACTTTTTTTGTTTCTTATTTTGTCCTTTATAAACAGGGATGTGATCAGCATCTTGCTCCAGCTGAATTTGCATTTATCCCCCCCCCCCCTCCCAACTAGTACCCATTGATGAGAGACCATGGAAGGTCCTGAACCATTTATGCATGGACATGAATAAAAAAAATTGCTGCCTGATATCTGTCACACCTATGATTTTTATTATTATTTATTACAATAACTATTAATATTCTTTGTTGCAGTAAACAACGTTACAATAAACCTCACGTATAAACATACATGAGACAACTAAACTTATACACAATGACTTAGCATGGAAACAGTTTCCAGTGTTGCCAGATTAGAAGTACACCGGAATTTATTAGCATTTGAATTATCCATTTTTTGACACATATGGCATCACGCGTATCTCAAAAATGGTACGTGATGGAGAAAAATGAATGGAAAATCCGAAATCAGCACCTCGTAATAAGGTAAGAACATACAAGGTGCATTCAATAAATAACCGGAAAAGTAGTATAAAAAATCTAAAATACAACCATGATTGTTATATATTTGTTATTTTGTGAAGGCATCTGTAAGCTATTCATAGCTGGGATGCGCATGGGTCGCTGGGAAACAGTTACACAAGATTAGGGTGACCAGACACGTACATTAAAACAAGAGGATAGAGTATGATGAAAAAGCACGACAAAGTCATAAAAAAGAGGACCCCGCAAAAAATGGCAATACATTTGCCATTACTCATAATGTAATCAATATAACAAAAAATCTTACTAACACTTTGCTCACCAATACTTCTCATAACTTTTTCAATAATTTATTCTTACGAGGGATGGGACCGATTAGAACAGTGTGTTCTGCTTCGCTGTGGCCACTCTGGTCCAGAGATAACTGAGACAGGGTATAATCGAAAAGGAACTGCACAGTCTACATGCATACCAGTAGTCTGGGATGCGCTCAGAGAGCAAAGCAACAAGTTAGAATAATACTAATGAGTGAAAGTCGTTGAGGACGGACGTGTTTTTGTTGAGCTCCGCGGGTTGAAGTGTCCGGGGACAATGGGTGTGTGCACCGTTCTGTGGCGCCTGGCTATAGGCATATATTTCACCCGAGCACGCCCGAAAGTGTCGAAAGCAAAAAAGAACTGCGGTCTTCAGAAAGTGTATCTTGCGTATGGTGTTGTGGTGCTAACCCTACTCATTGTGGGAGGTGTCGAGCAAAATCCAGGGCCTGGAGATGATCTACAAGAGCTCAAAGGTTTGATTCAGGATCTCAAGTCTGAATTTCAAGAGAGCAACAAGACTTTGAGCAACGAAGTTCGCCAACTCGGGGACACTTTAAATAAGATATTGCTGAGGGTGGACAACATGCAAAACCGTGTGAATGTTCTGGAGAAGCGTGTGAAGGACCTGAGCGATTACACAAGCTGGTTGGAACACAGAATCGACGATCAGGAGAACAGAGGACGGAGAGAGAACCTCGTGTTTTTTGGTGTGGAGGAAGATGCCGGAGAGGACTGGAACGCTTCGGAACGTAAGGTGAAAGATATCGTCGAAAGCAAACTCAAAGTGACCCTCCATGATGATGATATCCAGCATCGTGTCAACATTCAGCGATCAAGTGGCCCCCGTCCCATAGTGTGTCGTTTTTTACGATACAAGAAGAAAGAGGAAATAATCAGAAGTAGGACAACCTTGAAAGGAACTAAAATATTTATTGACAATGATTACTCTTCGTCGGTTCGGCGGGAAAGAGAAAGGTTGCTGCCGTACATGCACGACGCACGGAGACAAGGACACAGGGCACATCTGAGCTTTCGCCATTTAGTAGTGAACAACAAGAAGTACGCCTTACGCGATCTGGAGGACAATTCACCTCCTCCCCCTCAAGAACCAAATGGACCATCCCCAAGTGCATCCGCTGAAGGTCATCGGCCTGCTTTCCACCCCCTTTCTCCGTGGAACACCCTCCAGAACCATGGAACTTCGCAGAATTCGGGGACCTCCCCCTCCACCCGCTGAGATGGTCGACCTAGCCATGCCCAGGAGGTACAAACCGGTAAGTTATTATCAGTGAGTGACAGTTCAGAACCTCGATTCAACTCCTGTGTCAAAAATAAACCGAACAGAAATATACACTCTCTAAACCCTGTAGACTGCCAGAATAATGACACACGTCGTGAAAAACACTTGTTGGATATTGTCTACCAGAACGTTCGTGGCTTACGTACTAAAATTAAAGATTTTTACGTGGCCATAAACACCAATAACTATGATGTAGTCATTTGTACCGAAACATGGGTGAATTCAACACATAACAGTTCTGAACTTTTTGATGACCGGTACAATGTATTCAGAGCCGATCGTAAATCGTTGCAAACTAACAAAAACCTGGGAGGGGGTGTAATGATTGGAATCAAAAGGGAACTTATTGCGATTCAAGTAGAATGTTTAATAGATGATCCAAATATTGATATTATAATAGTTAAAATTCGAACAATTCCTGGTAGTTATATATATATGTGTGCAATTTATATACCTCCTAATTCTGATATTGCCCTGTATGATGCTCTTTTCAACTGTATAACTATGCATTGCCCGGCGGGGAGTCCGATTCTGATAATTGGTGATTTTAACATTCCGGATATTCGCGATACAGATTGCAAGGCATTAAACAACAATAAAACCTGTCAATCATTATGTAACTTTCTCCAACTAACTGGTCTACAAAACAAAAATAATATTAAGAATAATTATGGGAAAATGCTTGACCTAGTACTAACAAATCTGAACCACTTAAAATTGTCCAGAGAAGAACCTCTGTCCGTTCCTGAGGATAAGCATCACCCTACTTTATATTTGAAAGTAAGTCATGTACGTTGTAAAACAAGAAATCCGGAACCAAACGAGAAACGCTACAATTTTAGGAAAGCTGATTTTAACAGTATGTATAAAAAATTTACTTCGTTAGATTGGGAAGAATTAAAATTGTGCTCAGACGTTAATATTGCCGTTGAAAATTTTTATCAGATCGTCACGTCCGTGTTCGATGATTGCATTCCTCTTTCAACCCCCTCCTCCCGCCACTACCCTTGTTGGTTCACGCGACAGATTATAAGGGATCTGGCATCCAAAGCAAAACATCATCGTAAAATGAAGCATAACGTAGGGAATACTCAAATGCATGCAACAAAATTCAAAAATATACGAACCAGACTAAAAAAGAATATTCAGGATGCGTACTCAAACTACTTGAAAAGTATTGAAGCTAGTGTTAAAACAGGGGACATGAAGCAATTCTGGTCCTTCATAAGAAACAAAAAACGACCATCATACGCACAACTTATCTGTAATGAAAATCAAGAACTCGACAGCAACAACTCAATTGCCGAAGCGTTTGCGAAACACTTTCACTCTGTTTACGTACAGGAACCGTCTTGTTACGAACCACCAACCCCTCTGTCTGAAACCGACGCCCTTCTATCTTCTCTAAATTTACAGGATATATCAATCGCTGAAGTAGAAGCAGCAATAAAGAACCTTAAACCTAAAAAAACGGCAGGACCTGATCTTATCCCCCCCTATGTAATCAAGGGGTGTGGTGAAAGTCTAAAATATCCGCTACATATACTCTTCAACCTTGTAATACAAACATCGAGATTTCCAGATAAATGGAAATTATCCCAAATTTGTCCCATACCAAAAACATCAGATAAATCTCAAATTTCAAACTACAGACCAATTGCGATACTCTCTGCGCCAGCTAAACTATTAGAACAGATTCTTTATAAACATTTTTTTGCTCACGTAAAACCAATTCTCTCCTCGCACCAGCACGGATTCGTACCAAAGAGATCTGTCGTGACGAACCTCGTAGAAATTTCAAACTTATTTCCACCGAACTTGACAACAGAGGTCAGGTAGACGTTATATACACAGATTTCTGCAAAGCGTTCGACACTGTAAACCATGATATTCTCTTGAAAAAATTAGCATTTTGTAACTTCTCCTCTTCCCTCGTAGATTTAATGTGCTCGTATCTCAAAAACAGAAAACAATACGTAAATTATCAAGGTTGCTGCTCCGATGAATTTGTAGCTGGCTCAGGCGTACCTCAAGGTTCTAATCTTGGTCCCTTGTTGTATTTAATATTAATTAATGACCTACCAAAACAGCTTAGAAATTCCGAGAAACTCGTATTCGCTGACGATTTAAAATTCTATAGGAGCATTCACAATGAAGAAGATTCCATTAAATTACAAGAGGATATCGAAAATCTCAACGCATGGTGTAAAGCAAATAAAATTAATCTTAACCATAAGAAATGCAGGGCCGTAACATTTACCCGATTGAAATCCCCAATACAATATAACTACGAAATAGCGGACACACAAATAGACAGGGCAAACTCAATAACAGATCTTGGCGTAGTGTTCGATGATAAATTATCGTTTCAGTCACATATCACAAAGACTGTTAATGACGCGCATAGAAAACTGGGGTTCATTATGAGAACTGCAAAGGAATTCAATGAAAATAAAGCGTTGTTATCATTATTTAACCTATATGTTAGGCCCAAATTAGAATACGCATCTATAGTGTGGAGTCCACAAACCAGTAAACAAATAGATCTTATTGAAAAAGTTCAAAATAAGTTCACTCGCTATATAGTTTTTAGGATAGATGGTGCATATCCAAAGATGACACCTTATAACGAATTGCTAATTAAATTACACATTACCTCCCTTGCAAACAGAAGAACCATACATCAGCTCCTTTTTATTTTCAAACTTCTTAACGACAAATTGGATTCTTCCTCTCTGCTTTCAAAAATAGCTTTCTATGTCCCCCATCCAAAGTTGCGATCAAGAAAGCAACTCTTTGCAATTTCCCGCACCTGTACAAAATCCGCAGAAATGGCTCCCCTGCGAAGAATGTGTAGCTTGTATAATGAATGGCTAGAAAGGGGCATACAGTTGGACATATATGCTAAATTTTCTGAGTATAAACGCTATTTAATGGACAACATTCTTGCTTAATTTTTTAATTTTTATTTTTTTTTATTATTATTATTACTATTATTATTATTATTGTTACTTTCTTAATGTGTATATATATACCCGTACATATATGAATGTAATTGTATAAGGTTTGATTCATTTTTTTTATCCACGGTAATGTTTAAGGACGAACCCCTATATGTATTTTTTTTTAATATCTGAAATGTGTATAAATATTATTTTGATGTGTATAAATCCTATGTAAGACATTTACTGTGCACTGTAAAAGGGCAGATGCCTGTTGTGCGCAGGATAATAAATAAATAAATAAAATAAATAAATAAATAAATAGATCCAGGATTTTTATGTAATATCAAAGTACAAAATATGTACATAAATATGTAACAATAATTAATAAAATATGTACCTAAATATGTATTATCAAAAGGATATGTAGCTAAATATCAAATATCATAGGATATGTAATATTAATAATAGAGTATCTAAGCAATTTGAAGAATTCTGCTAGATATTTATTTTATTTAAACATATTCAATGCAATTTAGACATAAGTTGTTCAAATTAAAATTTGTATCAAATTTATACACTCAAAAAAGCACAGCAAGGTGCATATATTTTAGAAACCAATTTTGTCACAAATTATTGTAGAATATGTAAATATGTACGAGAGCTCTTCGGAACTTTCGAAACAAATTGTAAAACAAAGCGCCTAGAATGGAATGAAAATACATAGCTACTTTTGTACTTCTTTGTACAAGGAAACATATTGTGTAACTCACTACATACAGGAAACTAGCTTTCTTGTCCACCGATGCCAAGTTTCTAGGTGCTTTGCCTACACCTAAAAGCACAACGAAAATATGTAACCAGAAAGGGGAGAGGAGAGACACACTGCCATATTTCAATAAATAACGGTTCGTTTTTTTTTTCTTCAGCCTGTCTTTTGACTTGACAGTCAATTTTAGATGACCATAAGCACTATGCATCTCATTGACTAGAAAATATGACATCACATACAAATTTTCTTCATCATGTTTCAGAGATCGAAAATATAGGATAAAGGATTAAGATAGGAAAAAATTGCCGAAATATGTTGTTTTATGTAAAGTAAATTAGCACATATGTAAAATATGTAATATCCTGGAAAATTTGTAAAAATATGTAACATAAAACTTACGCAAAATGCTATCAGTTATATAATTTGTTGACTTTTTCATGTTCAAGGTATGTATCTATAAAGGAATAGCTCTACTAATGACCCAGTCGGCCAATGTGATCATGTTCAGCTCGAAGATGCTAGGTTAGCATTTCTCGAATACTTAACAAGTGATATGACTTAAATGATGATCGTCATGTGTGGAAGCATTCACTATACAGCACATTTGCTATGGTCGATGCTATACTCTTTCCGAAAAAGGAGGACATTTACCAATGTCTAAAAAATCCACCCGAATGCCGGACAGACACCTAAAAAGAAGGACATGTCCAAATAAAAGAGGACGTCTGGTCACCCTACACAAGATGGCAGCATCCTTACAGGAGTGCTCCAAGCTGGAGCAGCAAAGTGTTGTGATATTTTTGTTGAGGGAAGGTGTGAAAGCAATAGAAATTCATTGCCGCATGACAGTTCAGTACGGTGACAACTGTATGAGTCGATCACAAGTGTATGAGTGGGCTGAGTAGTTCAAACAGAGCGTAACCAATGTTGAAGACTCTCCGCGTCCAGGTCGCTCTGTCACTGCAGTCATGGAAAGCAACATTGCTCAAGTGGTGGACTTGATACAGGAGAACCAGCGTGAAATTGCTTCACAGATGGAAATAAGTGTAGGATCAGCCCACCATATCAGTCATGACCTACTGAGGTTCAGGAAAGTGTGTGCAGAGACAATGTGGTTTGGTGTCAACTGGTGTGCTTTTGTTCCATGACAATGCGAGACTACACACTGCCAGTGTCACATTGTCTACCACAGAGGACCTAAAGTTTGAATGCTCATCCCACCCTCCATATTTGCCCGATCTCGCACCTTCCAATTTCCACACCTTTGGCCCACTGAAAGATGCACTAAGTGGATCGAGGTTCCAGAATGTTCCAGTCAGCTGTGTATGCGTGGTTACTCACACGTCCAAAATATTTTTTTCCTATGGAATCAGTGCCCTTATCAAGCACTGGAATAGGTGCATTGAACTAGGGGAGGACTATGTTGAAACATAGTACTGTAGTTCCTTTGGTGCTTGTAATAAATATTTGTTACAACATATTTCCGGTTATATATTGAATGAGCCTTGTATATCAATAATGAGGATACGAAATGGTTTTACCCTAGTGTAATCTACTTGAATAAATTCGATACTTATTTTTCCACATACTTTTTGGACCATGACCATTTTGCCACCTTTCTGGCAGCTTCGTCATGCATGTCACAACTGTTTTGATGATTACAATAGGAGATGCAAAATCAAGAGATAAACGTCGAAAATGTGAAACGTATGAATTAATTCTTTTCCTCCACTCATTTTAAGTCTCACCTTGTTGCTCTGCTGTATTAGTTAAAACAAAACCATAATTCTTATTTATGGCTTGGAAATACTCTGCTGACAGATCTCTCAGAGAACCACAGCAATGGAGGGAGCAAATACATTTGTCCATTGGTCAAGAGTTAAGTAAAGAGCCATTGAGATTCATACTGAGAATCAACTTCAACTTTAATTTATGACTAATCACTAGGGGCATGCATATTTCGTTTTTGACGAAAAAACGAAATTTGAAAAAACACATTGTAGTGTTAATTTTTCATGTTTTTGAAAGGTGTGAGGTGCATTTTGTGACCATATTTTGTCACGAAATAATGCGAAATGAACTGCAAAAAGCGAAATTAACTCAAACACGAAATTCAGGGTTTATTCACCGACGCGACACCTTCAGAGGTCTGAATTATCCTGAGAGTTATGCAATTCCTGGAAAATTGATTAATTCTGCTGTTAATATTGGAGAAGCAAAAATGGACTCCTTTACACAGAAATAAACTTAATACTCTGATAACTACATAAATGTGCTATTAGAAGTGAAATGTTAATTCTGTGGAATAAGTGTAGTTTTTAAATCAAATTTAGGATTATTTTCACAATTTTAAAACCAAAATGTCATGTTATGTAGCATTTTTTATGTGATTATTCACCGCTATAACACCGATATTTTATTTTATTTACCGCTTTTGAACCCGAAATTGACTCAGTTTTTGTACCGAAATTTTGCCATTTTATTTACCAAAAATATGTGCCTCTACTAATCACATGGAATTTCGACTTTTCCAACTACCAAAACTTTTTGCAACATACAGTCAAAATTCATGATTTTTTCTTGACCTTTTCTCCCTTTTTCTTAACATTTATCTAATCGCCCCCTACTTAAGTATAGTTGGAAATTAAGAAAATATATATTTTTATTCAATGAAAAATCCCTACCACAAGGCTGGTTAAGATGAATACTGAAGCTGTACTTTAACAACAGATTTAGACTTGCTTTAATTATTAATGCATGAAAAAATAATGCTTCAGACTTTTTCCTGGATGGGGAATGGGCACATTACTTTATTTGATATTTTAACAAAACTTCATGTATACAAGAATGTAAATCTTAGGAAACAAAGAACCACAACTCAATAAACTATCCAATTTTATCAAATCCCAGTACAAGTATATAACAATGTAAATTCACTATACTGTAAATAAATAGTAAAAATTCTTGACCACAAGCATAATTTCTTGACTTTCTTGACCTGCCTGTTGATTTCTTGACTTTTTCTTGACTGGTAGACACCCTGACATATCCTTTTCCCATTCGTGTACTTTTCTATGCCACTGGATGTTTGATATTCCCCAGAGAACAAATAAAAATAATGCTCCCATAAGTGCAATGTAACATACTGATAATGTGCTGATTGCTCACAATTAAATACAAACTAAAGGTTAAAAGATTAAAAATCAGTAACTTACGTGTGTGAGCACGAGATTTATCAAACTACGTTTCAAAGGTTATACTACCTCCTTCTTCAGGTTGAAATGATGTTTTCAGACACCTGACATGGTGCCTCGTCGAGAAAGTGATGGTTGAGGATTTAGGTTAAAATGGTATAGGAAGGACACTTTCTAAAAAAGAATGTAAAATACACATACTAAAACCGCGCAATACTCTATAAAAACAAAAGAACGTTCAAAGCTGATGACGACGAACTGCCGATCGGTGCTCGGGGTAGGCGAATGCACGGTGTCAGCTCATACCTGGAGAAGGAAAACTCCTCCCCCCCAGTCTTTCCTCAACTGGGGCTCGTGAGTCACCAATCCAAGGTGAATTCAACTTCCACCTCGGCGGCTTTCCTAACCTCAGGGGTAACATGGAAGCCCATCTCGTCTCTACTCCCGGCAGCTTTATCCCATTTTTTAAAAAAGTTTATCCAGCCGTCTTCCAAATTCCCCATCATCCCTATTGAGTTTATTCCTATTATCCGCGCATATATAAGCTGCCTCATACACATTCCTGTCCAATTTATCGTTAGGAAGATCAGGGTCATTAACTCAGATCTTATCACTGCTTGTGTCTGTCAAGATACAGTGTCGAGTCACTCACACCCTGCAGTGGTACGAACGTAACAATTTATTTTTAGTTCTCACCGTCTATAACTGGCAGCATCACCCATATCAATAATCCATCGATGGTCGTATGAAATCGAAAATAAAATATTCTTGGATAACAGTATTTTGTCATCTTCATGGCAACCATGGTGCTTTTAAAAAAAGTAGCTGTGGAGGTTAGAGGGGGTGGAATGACACAGTCAATATAACAATATCACGTGCAAAATGTATATTTATGGTAAAACTTGGTCTATGTGGGCCAGAGACAGTGATGGCACCATAGTGGGGCAGGGGGGAGGGGGCACCCCAGTTCAAAGCCAAACAAGTGCATGAAAGAGCCAGAGCTGGTTCCAAAAGAGCTAAGTTGGAAACAGTGCTCGAAGCCACCACTGAGGGGAAGATCGCTTGCGGAAATCCTCTCTAATGCCCTTAAATAGGAGGAGGTGGTTTAGAGATGCTGAAGGGGATGGGGGGTGGGAACTTCAGTTCAATTTACACTGGAAGAGTAATCGGACATTCAGTTTGAAGTAGGATTTGAACCTCATCATATGCTATGCCTTCACTGTAAATTGAACCTGGAAGCATTTGACTAATCTAAAGGTACATATTTTGGTAAATAAAAAAGCAACATTTCGGTACAAAAACAGAGTCACTTTTGGTAAATAAAATAAAATGTTGCTGTTATAGCGGTGAAAAAGCAGTATATAAAAATACATTTTGGTTTTAAAAATGTGAATATAATTCCAAATTTGATTTAAAAACTTCACTTACAACACAAAGTAAACATATCCCTTCTAATAGCACATTTATGTCGTTACGAGAATATTAATTAGAATTAATTAATTAATTAGAATCCCAATTCGCCAAGTTTTTAGAATGTAAACTTTATATGTAAAAGTGTTAACTGCATTCTCTTTTTATATATAAAAAAATCGTAACAGTTACAACATAAATAATGCTAATTAAAGTAAAATTTTGTAACAGAATCTGTATTAATTCTAATATGTACTAAACCCAAATATTGAAACAAGAAAGTGGGATTTACCAATAGCAATTTTCTGTAGTAGATTTCTACACAAAAATAGTTCAAAGCATGACCTTTGCCTACTAATCAAATTGAAGTATATTTGTCCACAATAATTCTAAATTTCTTGCTTGTCCCTTTTTGTTTGTTTAAAATTACCTACTTTTAGAGCACTACTACAAAAATAAAAAATGTTAATTTTTTCCAGATAAACAGTAAATTTCAACGACATTTATATTACTTTTCCAGAAAAAGTTAATTCCCTTACTTTTCCAGGATTTCCAAACTAGTAGACAGCCTGCCAGGGTGGGTGATAAAAGGTCGGAATTTTTCCGGGTTTGTCTCCACATAAAGTGGCATTGGGGCTCACCTAGCTCCAAATCAGTGGGTACCTGGAGGCAACCCTGGGGTGTAAAGGTGGCCTGAACATGGTGCTAATCACATCACCTCCAAAGTGGCTGAGATCGAGAATGTGTGGGGCCCTACCCCTCCCCCATTTTGTAAATGTGCCTTCATGGCACAGTGCATATAGCACGGGGAAATTTACCTTTACCTTCCTCCACCCCTTTTATAAACCTCTAAGTTAAACCTTTATGTAAGAATTTTTAGATTAGGGGATAAAAAAAAAGTGTCTAACATTTAAATTTCACATTGAAATGACCGGTACGTTTACATTACTGAGCAGGTCTGTTGCTTTCTTTGCTTGTTTCTCTTTCTGACTCAGTGGCCTCCCCAATGGTGCAGTGGTAGCGTCATCTCGTTGTTATCAAGGGGCCCCGGGTTTGATTCCCGGTGGAGGCACATAGTGGTCCAGATCCCATTTTAAACTGTAGGTTCAGTCCTGATTAGCCTTACTATGCACAGTGGACTTTAAACACTAACTCAACTCAACTCTTTCTAACCCAGATTTTACATTCTCCCACATTATACATTCAATCTTCATGGTCTCAATAAAGCAAAATGTTTCACATGAGAAAAAAGTTGCACATGAAAAAGTAGAATGCTTACCCTTATTTGCCTCATACTGGAAGTAATTAATCGTGGCAGGGAAGTAGCTACAAGACGAACTTCATCTCCTGTAAGCTTGAAAGTATTCTGAAAGTAACCCAATCTCCCGTCTATTCTCAGTGTGCTGAAAAAAAGAGCAAGTAGTGTTAAACTAATTGCACCTTGTAAACATACACTAACAGTTATACAGTGGAACCTCGATTTTATGTTCCCCGGTTTTAAATTTTCCCCCATTATACATTCAATAATCATGGTCCCAATAGAGCAAAATGCTGTAAAATTTTCCCTGATTTTAAATTTTACGGCACTTGTAAGTTTTTCAGCTAGGTTCCATGAAAAACTTTAAATCGAGGTTGCATTGTATACATACACACATACATGGTGTCCTAAAAGATATATCCATTCCCATTGAGCCAACTTTCAGATGTATGTTTTAAAAGTTGAAAATGGTTTTGAAATATGACACAGGTATATGCATTGCAACTGTAGCTCGAGTCAATATTGATGTATTGGTTGAAATGTAATCACTAACACCAGTCGATCCTTTTCTGGAGTCCAGGCGCATAATGCCTCGTAGTCAAGGAGTCCTAGGTTCGATACCCGGTGGAGGTGCATAGTGGTTCAGATCCCACTTTAAACTGTAGACCCAGTCCTGATTAGCCTATCTGTGCATAAAGTGAACTTACAACACCAACTTAAACAATTCCAGGTGCCTTACAAAATCTGCAGAAATGTCAGGGACGTATTTGCACAAAGAAAAATTTAGTCATAGAAAAGAGGTACCATGGAAATTTGAGGAAAAATGCTTGGTGATCAGAGGAATATTCCGTGGCAAAATTCAGAAGAAAATCAACAATCTGCATATATTGGATATAATGGATAGGGTCAAGAATGTATGCAACATTCTTTTTTCTCATGTGTCATCTGGGTGTCGCAAAAAATAGTGCATGGCGCACAAGAACTACAGTGTGAAAAGTTCTATCAAAATTATATTTTCCCTCATGTGCCTAAAAATTTTAATTTTGTTGACTAGTGCTAGTAATAATAAATTTTAATAATTGTATGAACTATCTTTCATTTACATTTGTTGGTGTGATTTTTCATTTTACCCCAACACACATTTGAATGATGAAATTTATTTATCAAAATGCCACTATATCAGTAACATGGTATTTGCTACATTTCTTATACATACAAAAAAAAAACATTATTTGGTTAAAAGTATTCAGCAATATTATAAAAATACAAACAAGTAATTTTTTACTTCAAGAATGTATTCTGTATCTCAAAATAATGTTAATAGTATATTCCATAAAAAAACTGTTTGAAAATAGTAATAATACATTTTCCGTAGTACTTGCAATCACACAGCAAATTAGTTATCATTGATTAAATTTGGACATATGGAGAGGATGAGGCGAGAAAGACTTCCGGGAGAGAACACACTCACTGCACGAGGAGTGGTGGAGTGGCAAAGAGGCCAAAGGAAAGACCAAGACGTCAGTGGAAAAGAGATGCGGTGGAAGATCAGAAGAAGTTGGACTTTAACTGTCTGACCACGGAAGGCAAGACTATATTGACAAGACAAATCTACATTCAATGGGGAAACTATGTAAAATCCTATGTGGAACAATGTTGCAGGTTTCAGATCAGTATGTCGTTTGCATGCATTCGGTTGTTTTGTTCATTATTGCACGCTTTGTTGTGTTTGTAATTTACGATGGTCATTACAACTCCTAACATCCCCTCTGAATGTACTTTGCCAGCAGCATTACTACATGCGAAATACCATTGTTGTGATGGTTTTCATGGAACTTGGTCCCCGTACCCATTCCACTGCAGCCAGCACCCCTATTTTGTCACAGGACTCATCCAGTTAGCTCGCATGCACTTACATTGATGGTCTTGGCTAACACAAGTGGACTGTATGTCGACTCAGCCAGAGACTGTAATCACTGAAGGATGGTGATGAATTAGAAACGACTGTCCTTACAAGATAACAGGAATCGATGGCGCTTTTTATACACACACACACACACAGACAGGTAGACAGATATATACAGGGTGTCCAAAAAGTCATGCAACCGAGATTTTGAATGTGCATAACTTTTGTACATCAAAAATTAAACAAGAAAATCATGGTCTACATGAACGTTCAGTATGCAGAAGTTACTAAGGTGTAAAAAAAAGTTTTGTATGAATTAAAAACAAACATGGAAAAAAGGCAGCTGTGCAAAAATTTCCGATATGTATTGATGTTCTGTGTGGGTATTTATCAAATTGATAAAAGAACGACACATTTTGACACATTTTATGCATTACAGACGATTTTATGGGGTTAATTATGGCACATTCATAAAACAAAGTATGTTTTTTCAAAATTACAAGGTGTGCTGACAACATTAGTCATGTCATAGGGCAGTAGCAGGCATGCCTGACATCTGGCAATGTTACTCAATCAATGCACGGATGAAATAAAAGATTTGCAATTTATCACACATAAACCTAACCTAACCATCTTTCTGTACGATAAATTTCAATTTTTTTATTTCATCTGCACATTGATTGAATAACATAGCCCAGGGTCGCCATTAGGAAATGCGAGGCCCTTGTATTTTGAAAAGTAAAAATGTAGATGTTCATTCCTCCTAAAATTATACACTCGAAACATCCTCCACCCCCCCCCCCCACCCCCTTCTTTTGCCACATCCTCAGTACACAAGATTGAAGTTTGGAAGCCTGGAAAGGGCATAGGACAAACAATTTTTCTTAATAAACTTTTGGTAGGTCTTGTTTCAGCACTACCAACCTTTTAAAAATATATTTTTTTATCTTGTGCAGTTTTCGATGTGGAAATTCTAACTGAGGAATGCTTGGTCGAGTTTGGAGATAGAAGGGGATCAACATTGAGACAATGCACTAGGGGGGAGTTGCTTATTCAAATTGTCCTAGGTGGTGGGATGTTCTCTAAAACTCTTTTAACTTAGGGAAGTTAACATTCTGCTGCATTTGACACCACTCCCCACTTCAAACACTGATCTTTTTTCTGCTAAATAACATACAAAATATGTCAGTACTCCATGTAAATTGTTTCATGCCAGCAGACAGGATGAAACCCTGTGAGATTTCCCTTTCACTTAATTCATGCATTGCTGCTTATTGTCATAGGTGTAACTCGGTTGTCTTCCACCTTACAGTCCCCATTTTAAAATTCTGGTTATTGGGTCTATCTCTAATAGAGGTTTCCTTTCTCTTCTTTCTGCAATTCTAATGTAATCACGCCTGCACAAGAAATGAATGAATGAATTAAAAATTCCTGAAAAATGCTGATTTGACAATCGTCAAAAACAAAATTTAAAAAGAACCATAAGATATTTTAATAGGTATATATAACAACTGTCCTCCTCCGTGGCTGTGTGGTCTAAGGTGCTGTGCTTTGGACTCTGACTGCAGGATGGCATGGGTTCGAGTTGACCTGGGTTCAGTCTCCGAGTTTTCGGCCTCTGTATAGGACCAGTGGCAATCCACCATCATGAGGAAATTGGGGAGCTATGAGCAAGTAGCGTAACCCGATCATAAAAATTCCTATAATGGCTGGGGGTTCGATGAGCTGACCCCACGTCACCCCATTACCTGTTGAAGAACACCACACCTCTAGGTAGAACCGTGGGAAAGAGATTGGCAGTAGGCAGAAAAGATAGGCCAAGGCCGTTACGGACTGTAGAGCCAGGGGTTATTATATTATATTATTATATACAACAACCAAATATTAATTTTCTAACCACATTTTCATTCGTATACATCATTTTCAAAATTATCCAAAAATTATTGTAATACTATACTTGTGCTGTTAGTAAAAGTTACTTGTTGCTATGAAAAATGAATTACGTATGTATAATTTGTTGCACAATAACAGGGTGAATTCTTCTCCATCGGTCAAAAAATTTCAACTTTTATTAATACAAATCCCATTGAATTTATACATATTTATAAATACCCTGAGGCAAGTTTTTTCACTGTTCTTATTTTTATTGAGGAAGGAAAAGAAAGTTGCGTGGAAAATAAAACAGAATTTTCTCAATTCGTTTACTTTGTTAGTGACCTTTGCGGAACAATCTGACAGGCAGAAGATTATTGCAAGATAAGATGTCTTGAAGTTGATTAGGTAAATTTGAGTTTGAAATTCTCATACAATTAATAATCTTTCCAAGATTAATATATCCTGCAACATTTGTGGCTTGCATTTGTAGATGTACTTTGAGTCTGAGTATGTGAAATGACAAATGTAAACAACATGCACCTTAAATATTTTAAATGGATATACCGTTTAATTAAATTGAATTAGAATTATTGGATACATTGGAATCACACAGACACCTTATATAGTTAATATATTTGTGTGTGCATGTGTACAGCATGAACCTGTCCTGGGGAAGAGCCTGAGCCAGAGTCAATCAGTTTCTCAAGGGAGGTGAGGTTGAAATAGAGAAAACATCAGCTTGTACCCTTGAATTTTTGGAAAGTTCCCTTTGAAACCTGGGAAATATACTTGATTTTTATCATGATTCTAGAGGGCCACCATGAATACATAATCTTTTCCATGTTATCCACAGTGAAACTCCACCTTTCTTCTGTGATCAGCATCACGCCCCTGACTGCCTTTACCCCCCCAGGGTTTCCCCCAGGTACCCATATTATTCGACGATGGGTGGGCTTCCAATGTTAGAAAAGTTCCCGGATTTGAACCGGCCGGGGATTGAACCCGGGACCTTTAGCATGGTAGTCAGACTGAGCCACCGCGGCAACTTTCTTCTGTAAGGATCATCTTATATAATGAAAATTGTCTTTCAACAGTAACATACTCATTGGTGCAAATTTGAATGCTGAAACTTTACTTTTCAAGGTATGAATGTCACAAAGCACCAAACTGATGCGGAAGTGAGCAAGACCACAGGGATCATTAGATTGCATTTTGAACTGTGCAGGAAACAGTGGCATGAGACCTTTTGCTTTGTTTAGAGCTTTGAATAAACATCATGCTTCAAACACGTTAGTCACTGAATTTTTTCATCATGAAATTGAGAAAATACCTCTGTGTGATTGAAAAATCCTGCAAAACCTTAAAGGTACATATAAAAACCTAAAACAAATGTTTGATTTATGCAAATAAACCTAAATTAGGTTATAGCAAGCAAAGTAGGTTATTTTAGGCACTATAAAACTTCATCAGTTGTTGCATTTTTTTATGAAACACTGACATAACTTGCTAGGGGAGACCGGGGTAATTAGAACAGGAAACAGCCTGTAGAAGTTCCACTGTAAATTACTCAGAAAGTTACTGATGGATTTTTTAAAAATTTCTACCATTTAAAAGGACATCTTTTGCATATTTTCGAAAAAAATAATGACCATACCTGCATTGCAAATACTCGTCCAAAAAAAAAAAATTGTCATGACACCATAAAATTGTTCCAATTACCCCATTTGGGGTTAATGGAACATAAGTTAGAAATTTCAACTGAATAGCTTTACATTGCTGTTGGGGTAATACGAACATCATATATAAATGTCCCATTTACCCTGCAAATTTGAACACAATAGCTCTACTTCTTCTGGAGTTATCAATGCTTGTTTAAATAAAATCCCAAGTTAACGTCTTTTTTTCATAAAGTTCAATTTCCCAGCTGTGAAGCAAATATGTGTGAATGAAAATCAGTGTTCTATGATTTATTTGAAAGGTTACAGGCCATTCTACAATGTAGTAAAGAAAAAACTTCTAATAGTTACATGTACAGTCTGGTATACCCAAGCGAAATGAAGCAAATTACGCAATGTTCTAATAACCCATTTGCAGAAATTTTTGGGGTAATAAGAACTTTGCTTATAAAAACCAGGCAAATTGCCCATAGACAACCAAACTCACATGAAATGATGTGTGCCCTTATGTTTTATTATAGGGGTGAAGAAAATTTTGAAAGGGTTCTTTCATTCACATCCAGTATATGCAGAAGCATGCGTCACATCATTTTTGCAGGTGTATAATAAAAGTCAAATAAAACTTACTTTTGTGTAGTTATTCCAATAACAAATTTTCTGCATGTAGTTTTAGTGTAGGTACATAGGTATGAAATGTTATTACACCAGTCTTTTCGTTTTAAATTATTCTACATTAACATGTTCCAATAACCCCATGTTCTAATTACCCCGGTCTCCCCTATTTCCTATTTCTTATTTACCTGCAAATGAAAAAATATGTTAAAAACAAAAAATCCAAGATCTACTCATAACCTGTTTTCACTTATCATTAAAATTCTATGCTGAAAAATACACTGCCTTCCAAAAGTTAAGCACGGAATGCAAATTTTCAAAAGCGTATTTGAATTTGAGTGACTGAAAATCGCTGCGGATGTAGATGTCAGTTTTTATGTGTAGCTTCCTTTTTGAAGTAGAGAGTGAATTATCTGTACCTAGGTGCTTAATCTGTGCTCTTAAAATAGCATAAAAGCGAGGATTTCATGCAAGAATCATCATATTTTCATTGAAGACTCCAGCATTCGGAAGGGTTTTAGGTGCATTTAAAAGCTGATACGAAGTGTTTATAACTTTTGTATAACACATTGAAGCAGGACAGTCAATCAAAGATGTCACTATTTCCTTTGGCGTTGATCATTCGGTAATTTCTCGATTCTCGAAACAATTCCAAACAAGTCAAACAGTTGTCCAGAGACCTGTGCCCGATCGTCCAAGGGTTACCGCCCCGTCTGATGATTGATATATTGCTATAGTAGCCAAGCGGAATCGACGAGCCACCTCCACAACTGTTACATCCATGGTTGCAGCGGCACTTGGTAAGACAATATCTGCAAGTACTGTGCGCTGAAGGGTCCACACGAAGGGATTGTATGCCCGAGTACCACGTGTTTGTGTTGCACTAACCGTCAAAGCCAGAGGGGCAAGATTAAAGTGGTGTCATCAACATGTCAATTGGACTGCCTCAGATTGGTGCAATGTCCTGTTCACGGATGAGTCCTGATTTGCCCTGGAATCAGATGATAAGCGTGTAAGGGTCTGGAGAGAACGAGGCACACGCAATCAAGCCAAGAACATCATCGAACATCACGCATTCAGAGGTTGCAGCGTCATGGTGTGGACTGGAATTTCAATGGCATATCGCACCGAGTTGCGCATCTTCAAAGGCGGTTCTGTAACGGCTGTGAGGTATCGAGATAAAGTCATAGACCCCGTTGTGAGACTCTATGCTACAGCAGTTGGTCTTGATTTCCTCTTTATGGACGATAATGTCCGTCCCCATCGAGCCAACATCGTTGACGAGTACCTGCAAAGTAAGGGCATTTCTCGTATGAAGTGACCGGCGTATTCCCCCGACCTTAATTACATTGAAAACCTTTGGAATGCCCTCGGGCATGCTGTCTCTGCATGTTTACCTCCTTCAGCCAGTCTCAGAGAGTTCGAAACTGCCCTAATGGAGGAATGGCCATTGCTCGCATCTGCGATGGCTGATCACCTCATTGAAAGCATGGACAATCATTGTAAAGTTTGTGTGAAGGTCTGGGGTGGTCACATACCATATTACTGTAAGCTTTGTTTGGTTTGTTTGCCATTCAACATCATTATGTTAATGACCCAAATGAGACGTCATCATATAACTTATGGAAAGTAAATTTTTTTTTTTCATCTTTGTACACAATTCTTTTCTTTAATGCATAAACACATTTGCTACCTTCATGTGCAATTTTGTGTTAATCAAAGTTTTACTTTTCCATTTTCGTTGATTTTACCATCGTGTGCTTAACTTTTGGAAGAATGTTTATAAAGCTACTGAATAGTAATAACACTTACCTAAACATGAGCCAATATGGGTTCTTTGTGATGATTCGGCAAATGCTATCTTTGGTGAATTTCTTAGAATGCAGGTAGTTAATTCGTACTTGAAGATCATCCAAGTTTTCTTTAAAAATCAAAGGATTTCTAGTAAGAAATTCTCCAAGGTTATCTGATGGTACACCAGCATAATGTAGAAATCTAGCAATAAAGGAGATATGCAACAATGAAATAGTGCATACTACTAATAAAATAAAACTGATTACCAAACACAACATAGAACTAGATGCATAATATGCCACATAATTCCATTTGTGTAAATAATTAGATTGCTCACTTTGAATATTTGTTTTCAAAATTTTGGTAGTAGAGTGAATTCACAAATTTTTTTAATGATGTTTATTCTACATATTTACATAATTATCTGCCATCCAGTGATATACATGTATTCTATGCAAAGTTACTTAATGATTCCTGTATTTTCACCATAGAATTCATTACTGTTTGCTTGACACAAAGCATTCATTTGGTTTAATACTTTTCGTTGCATATTCTTCCTAATTAATACTTTTTATAATACTTTAACAAGTTAAGTGTCTTTTTTTCACATGGAGTGCAAATTCAGCAGTTCTTTTCAATCTCCTGATGTTGGAAAAAGTTGACTTGAAAATGTGAGGATAAATTGTCTACCGATTCACTATGGACGGATGAGAATGCTAAAAATGGCCACCTATCTGTACGATTATATTATAACACTCTAAGCATTGATCCTCATTGATGACAAAGTGTGTTCGGTGTCCAACACATGATTTTGCCACCAACAAATGTTTCCTAAAACAACTCAACCCCTTTCTATTCAAAAATTTTGAGAAACTCCACGGGCATCCCTTTACAAAGGCACCATGAATTTTCAAAATACCATCGTTGGATTTGTCCTGTGAATTTTCATGTTATGCAACAGAAGTCATTGTACTTTGTTCTGCATTTGTTTAAAGTATTCACCTCTTACTAAGTAACATACTCATGGAAACTATACAGCAGATTTTTGGAGCCCCTTCAACAGGCCCGTAGCCAGAATTTTATTTCGGGGGGGGGGGGGGGGGGCTCATCCCATATCAGCATTGGCATTGCCAGAAATATTTGTAGAGGGGTCAGGACATAGATAAAACTTGATTAGTATAAATAATAATGAGAACAATAATTATTGTTACTTTATAACTATTAGAAGTTATTAAAAATATACCAATTCCAACACAAATTTATTTTTATCATTACTTAAATGGAGACACTTTGCTACTCAATCCACTGTATCAGTGAATATCTAACACATTTGTTGTCCATTAGTTTTCTTATATTTTGCACAGTTACTGAAAATCATAGATATTGTATTTTGTTATTAAGTTTTACACAATCATTCAAAACAGGCTTTAACAGTTAGTGGTATATTTTACTCATAAAGTTTATATTCTGTGCCCTCTCACAAAGAAAACTAGAAGTTTTGGAAGCTGTGGATCCATTTCATCTTTGGATTAAATGGTAGAATATAAAACTATAACCTGGTTCTTCTATTATACACTAAACTTTCTTCGATGTAATGCAGTTTTTACAGTGGTTATAACTTTATTTCTGTTATTAACAATAAAAATAACATTTAAATTAGATATTTGTAGGATTTCGGGAGTTGCTTCAGCCCCCTTAGCCCTCCCTTGGTTACGTGCCTGCCCTTCAAAACAGTTAACTAAATTAAAGAAGTTTCTCACAATAAGTTGTTCAGTGGCCTCCCCGATGGCACAGTGGTTGCGTCGTCGCCTTGTAATCAAGGGGTCCCGGGTTCGATACCTGGTGGAGGCACATAGTGGTTCGGATCCCACTTTAAACTGTAGGTCCAGTCCCGATTAGCCTTACTGTGCATAAAGTGGACTTAAAACACTAAATCAACCAAATCAACCAACCAATAAGTTGTTCAGAAAAACAAGAGATATCAAGGTAGATGTCATCTGACGTTTTTTACTAATTGCAAATTTTCATACAAAAATAAATAAACAAAAACACACACACACACACAGACAAATACATACATACATATTATAGAAAAGGGAGAGATTCTATTTTGAAAAAAAAACACAAAAAAACTGCCCCTATTAAAAATGATCCAATAGCATCTGCTCAGAGCTTCTTTTGTCATTTGCTAAAAATGAAAGTGTCACTCCTTCTCATTCTGCTTACCTTATATGTTCCTGCATATCTTTATCAAAATCTAGGCTCAGTATGAATTGTGGAATTCCCATCCTCTTCTCCAATTTATGCAAGTCAACACCCAGATCAACTAATTTTTTCAACGTTGGCGATCTGTTCATATATGCAGCAAAATTAAATGTTGGAGGTACCTCAATGGGAACTTCAGAAACAGGGTCGGCACACGGTTCCAACAATGATGTTTCTTTCCCTTCAAGTGCTTCATTCTGCCAGATATTACTTGAGTCGTTCCCGTTACACGATTCTGGAGTTGCAACACTGTTCCCACCATGAGGAAGTTTACTTTCTTCATGTACAAGCAAACTAGAAGCCTGGAAATCATTGTGTGGCTGATCAAGAATCCTATTCACAGAGTACAGCCTCTTTAAGTTTACTTTCAGATATCCGAGTGACACTGAATTAAGTTTCATGCTCTGTGTTAACACTTTTAGATTATTCACACTGCACCATTGATAATATCCTCTATGAACAGCAATAGGTGTCAGATAGCGCCACCTCGAACACTTTATAGTCACAAACGACTGTCCCAAACATCTGGCATTTAATGTAAGCACTGGCACTACAGACATGTTGGAGTGTTGATATTAGCACTCATGCACAACAATTGGGTAATGCTGAATGATATTACATATTAATCTGTAACAGAACATTAATTGTGAGTAAAACAATAAATGAAAACATCAAGTACATTACATTTTCTGCCACAAGAAATATAAACAGTTCTGACAAAAATGATAGCATACTATGAGGGGATATCAAAAAGTAATTGAGTAAATCTATTACAGCCAAACGGTAATGTATTCACAAAAACTGAAAAATACATTTAGAAGTACATGTATTTTGCCACCTTTCCACGAGATGGCAGGTGTGGGCACCTTGCGCACACCGAGAAGCAGTTGTTTCAAAATGGTAGCTATGCTTGAGACGTTCGACACAGTTGAGCTGCAGAGTGTGATTCGGTTTCTGTGGTCAAAGGGACAGAAACCACCTGAAATCTATCGTGAGTTGTGTGCAGTGTATGGTGACACATGCATGACATTCACAAATGTCTGTAACTGGTATGCAAAGTTCAATGCAGGGCATGTAAATGTGTTTGATGAACCCCGTTCTCGACACAGGGCAATGTTGACGCTGTGGAGGCATTGATTCAGGAGGACCGGCGGTAAACAATCCAAACAACAGCAGATGCAGTGGGCATTTCATATGGCAGTGGATACACCATCATCCATGAAGAACTTGGGTATCACAAAGTGTAAGTGAGATGGTTCACACCACAGCATATGGAGGACCATATGGAATACAGTCTTGGGCATTTGCTCCGGTACCATAGGGCTGGAAACACATTCCTCGACCAGGGACGTATCGTGGGTTTTTCATTACACTTCTGAAAGAAAGCGACAGAGTGTGGTATGGAAACACACAAACTCGCCCCCACCCAAAAAATTCAGGACAACCCCGTCTGCAGGAAAGGTTTTGCTTACCGTTTTCTGGGACAGCCCGGGTGTCATTCTTGATGATTTTGGGGTAAAAGCTGCTGCATACTGTGCCACACTGGATCGTCTACGAGCTGCTCTGCGCCGTAAACGTCCAACAAAATCTCTGGAGGAGGTCATCATTCTACATGACAATGCTCATCCTCGTGTGGTTGCATCAGTGATGCAAAAAGTCAATTCCTGGCATTGAGAAATTCTCAAGCATACAGTCCAGACCTGGCCCCACCAGACTTTCACCTGTTTGGCACACTGAAGGAACACCTTGCCAGCAAACACTTCAGCTGTGACACAGAAGTTGTGACAGCCATGAGACGTTGGTTACGCATTCAGCCGAACGACTTCTATCGCATGGGAATCGAAAAATTGGTGTCACGGTGGGACAAATGTATAAATGTGAATGGATGTTATGTGGAAAAGTAGAGTAATGTTCAACCTTCACAATGTATATTTCAGTTTTTGTGAATACATTTCCGTTTGGCTGTAAAAAATTTACTCAATTACTTTTTGATATCCCCTCGTATTTTCTTCTTTCAAAATATTATCTAACATATTTTTCTCTTTATGATATATCTATGCTAATGGTGTTATTTTGCTCACTGGAATGGCTTTACCATCCTCGAAAAAAAAAACTGCTTTCTAATGTAATATCCATGTACACAAAATAAGAATACAGAGAGAGTGGGGTATGATATCTATAATATTTTTAAGATAAAATTTGACATACCGTAGTAGTCTTCAGATTCAGAGTTATTTAATTTTTAGGCAGCTTTTAAGATATCTGAGGGTTCAATCTCCAACCATCTGAAGTTAGTTGGCATATTATTGGTAACTTGTGTTATGTGGTGTTTTTTAATTTTTACTTTTAGATACAAATACATATTAAAAAATGTGTTCATATATACATACAGCTGTGCATATAGTCAGTCATGACCAACTTAAAATACATCTGAGAATTTGACATTTTGGTTCACTTGGTAACGATAATAACCTACTTAAGGAGAACAAATAGCAACACCGTAAGCACATAGACCAGTTGCGGCTTGTGGTCTGACTTTACGGGTGTGCACTTCAGCATCGCTCTTTTTTTTGCATCCATAATGATGCTAAATGTATTGGTAACCCAAGTTATGAACATCTTTTACTGAAAAATGAGGCTATGGGAGAGTTGTATTTCATAAAAAATATTAATTTTTACAAATTTGAAATACAGCGGCTAATTCTCCGACAATCACAAAAAGAGCGATGCTATTGGATATAGATAATTCAACATTCGATAACCTGACAAAATAACTATAAACATAGAAATGCCAATCTACAATATTCAATATTATTGTCAATTTGCAAAATATTTAGTAAAAACTTTCCCTCTCGCTTTACTGATAAATGTGAACAAGAATAATTACATTTGCATACATGAATACATGAAACAAGCAGGATCGGGTGAGTACCCAAAACCAGGGCATCCTCCTAGATTAGAGCCAAATCCTAAACGTGAGTTTATTTTTTAGTCCACTTTATGCACAGAAAAGCAAATAGAGACAGGCGATCTACAATTTAAAGCAGAGTCCGAACCACCGGCTGCGTGGCTGTTTGTTTAAAAAAGAAATGGATTTATGTTGACAAGAATTAATTGATGCTACTGCTGAATAACTTAATAAGTATATTGCAAAATCATCTAAGCTAAGAGATTATTGCTGTTTTGATGTCATTATGTAGGTATAAAATAAACACATACCTACAATACACGTACTATTTAACAGCATTATAGTATTTTTAAAATTAGGCTATTATTTTTCGTAATTAAAACCGTAAATATATAACATGGTTATGATTTATATTGGAGGAATGTGGAAAGTAGGAGAAGCCAAAATTCCATCTCGCCCCGGGTGAAAATTTTATCTTCAGCCACTCCTGCAAACAAGGTAGCCAATCCAACAAACACGTGTAGAAAATCAGTTGAAGGCTATCTAGCAGTTGTTTATTTCTAACGACCGATTGACCAAACGTACAAACTTAAGCGAAATCAAGAGAATAAATAAAAAATATTAAGGAAAATTACACCACACTATCCTTCTTCGTACTTCATAATTTGTTTTTCCCTTCCACCTTATCTGTCTTATTACTGCAGTCGGTGAACACTTTGTACGAGTAGCGAACTTCCCTCCAAATATTCAACAACGTTAAATATTACGTATCTGGGTCAATCCATATGAATTCATACAACCTGCTTGCTTGACCATTTTTTAAAAAGTTTATTTTTTGTGGGGTGTGAGCCTCATATATTGACAGTTCAGAACCACTCTTATTTATTTTTACTATCACCGATTTGAAGATGGCGGGCATTTTTTTATCATGGCACGCGTCATTTTCTCCATTCGTAAGCAACAGCGGCAACTTTTTTTTCTCAGTTCTGGTAAGTACTACGACAATGAGACAAAATCTGTGATGTTAAGCACATTATAGGCTACAATTATATTTCTGTGTAATTTTCTAAATATTATTCCTTCATAATAAATTTGAAGGTCAAAATTGTGTATTTTAATCGCTCAAAATGACATTTTAGGACATTTTTTTTGGGGGGGGGAAGGCAGTTCGTTTGACACTTGAATTTTTTTGTGCAAGTACCTGTGTACCAATAGAGTATGTCAAAATTATTTGAAGCTTGAGACTTTAATATTTGTTTTTCTACAGGGTCATAAACATGTACTTTTTGTTAAAAAATTCCAAGTTCAGGGTTAAATCTCTCTGGTGGGCAGTTGTTTAAAAATCTGAAATTTGTACACAATACAGTACTTCATGGTAAGTAACTTCAGTAAAAATTTTGAGTTTGAGATTTAATTGGTTTAAGAGATAGAAAACTCGTGAAAAATTCAACATTTTGCATTAAATATGGCATGCCTAATTTCATTTCTTATTAACATTTTGTTGAAATTCTGCAAACTGTAATTTGGAATGTCAATGAACAACATTACATTCCTGAAATGGCTCTGCAATAAAGTATATATACGAGGGCATGCTGAAAAGTAACGCTTCCTATGTTTTTATTTTCTTTGTTACCTTGTAAACGCATTTTGGATTTTGAGCAACCATACATTGCACTTAAAAGACTTTCCCGATTCTCAATTGAAGGTTTCAAACTTCTATCGCCAGGGGGTGCTGAACTATTGCGAGGAAAATGGCAGCATGTAACCATGCAATGTCGGTGATTCGCATGAAGTAGCGTTCAGTGATCGAGTTTCTAAACGCAGAAAATGTGCTACAAATTGACATTCATCTGAGACTGAGGGCACTTTATGGGGATGAATGTGTAGACATCAGTACTGTGCAATCGTGGGCTGTTCATGCTCGTAAAGATAACCCCAGCTGAACACGATTCCGATGACCCCCATCAGTTGCATTTCGCGGCCTTTCATTCCATTCTCTCACATAGATGAGATTTCTTACGCTGGGGTTATCTTTACGAGCATGAACAGCCCACGATCGCACAGTACTGATATCTACACATTCATCCCCATAAAGTGCCCTCAGTCTCAGATGAATGTCAATTTGTAGCACATTTTCTGCGTTTAGAAACTCGATCACTGAACGCTACTTCATGCGATTCACCGACATTGCATGGTTACATGCTGCCATTTTCCTCGCAATAGTTCAGCACCACCTGGCGATAGAAGTTTGAAACCTTCAATTGAGAATCGGGAAAGTCTTTTAAGTGCAATGTATGGTTGCTCAAAATCCAAAATGCGTTTACAAGGTAACAAAGAAAATAAAAACATAGGAAGCGTTACTTTTCAGCACGCCCTCGTATATATACTTTATTGCAGAGCCATTTCAGGATTGTAATGTTGTTCATTGACATTCCAAATTACAGTTTGCAGAATTTCAACAAAATGTTAATTCATTCATTCATTCATTGTTTTCTGCCTAATTGGCAGGTTTTTCACTGCAATCTCCAGCTTTCCCTGTTCTCTGCCTTACGCTTCGTAATAGCATACGACCCAGTTAATTTAATATCATCCATAAGCTGATATCTCTTTCTTCCACGGACTTTTCTTCCTTCAACCATTCCCTCCAAGGCATCTCTTAGCAGGCAGTTTCTTCTTAGACAGTGTCCTAACCAGTTTCTTTTCCTCTTCTTGATGATCTCCAGTATAGATCTTTTTTCACCAACTCTTTTCAGTACGGCTTCGTTTCTTACCTTGTCCGTCCATTTTACACGCTCCATTTTTCGCCATGTCCACATTTCAAAAGCTTCGAGTCGTTTCTCTTCATTTCTTCTCAACGTCCAGGTTTCTGCACCATATAGTGCTACACTCCACACAAAACATTTCACTAATCTCTTCCTTAGACCTATGTCCATAAGAAATGAAATTAGGCATGCCATATTTAATGCAAAATGTTGAATTTTTCACGAGTTTTCTATCTCTTAAACCAATTAAATCTCACACTCAAAATTTTTACTGAAGTTACTTACCATGAAGTACTGTATTGTGTACAAATTTCAGATTTTTAAACAACTGCCCACCAGAGAGATTTAACCCTGAACTTGGAATTTTTTAACAAAAAGTACATGTTTATGACCCTGTAGAAAAACAAATATTAAAGTCTCAAGCTTCAAATAATTTTGACATACTCTATTGGTACACAGGTACTTGCACAAAAAAATTCAAGTGTCAAACGAACTGCCTTCCCCCCCCCCAAAAAAAATGTCCGAAAATGTCATTTTGAGCGATTAAAATACACAATTTTGACCTTCAAATTTATTATGAAGGAATAATATTTAGAAAATTACACAGAAATATAATTGTAGCCTATAATGTGCTTAACATCACAGATTTTGTCTCATTGTCGTAGGACTTACCAGAGCTGAGAAAAAAAAGTTGCCGCTGTTGCTTACGAATGGAGAAAATGACACGCGCCATGATAAAAAAATGCCCGCCATCTTCAAATCGGTGATAGTAAAAATAAAATAAGAGTGGTTCTGAACTGTCAATATATGAGGCTCACACCCCACAAAAAATAAACTTTTTTAAAAATGGTCAAGCAACCAGGTTGTATGAATTCATATGGATTGACCCATCTGCTTTCGCTATGTAGTTCCCCTTTCTTCATGCTGACTTTGCAATGAAAGAGGAATGAGCTTTTGATAGTGTAACAATTTTGCCACAGAATGGAAAGAGCTGACTGAACCACGTCTCCCCCACCCCTTCCCCCTGCCTGAACGGGTGGAATAATTCGACTACAGCACCACAAGGACAGTTTATTTTGGCCAAGCAAAGGCAATACAAGGCTTTCAGTTGTCCTCCCCTCCCTCCTGTCTCCTTTCTTGCCCCTGTCATGCTCGGAACAGGGTTGGGGAAGATACCATAGAAATGTTCCTTTTCAAAAAAAAAAAAAAAAAAAAAAAAAACTCAATTTACAGTGATGTGTGAGGCATCTACTCCACCACATGATCTCGAATAGATTGGGAATGCAACACTGCTGTATCGTGAACACAGAACTAGCAGTGTGAGTTTAGCCCATAATACTGTGATCTAGAAGAGCGAATCCATTCTCTCTTCTTGCATGCTGCAAACAGCAGCAAACGAGCAAACGGCAACTTGTGTGCGAAGCGAACTTATCTCAGTGGCAGATGCTGGTAAATCGAAGCTGATGGGGTGGTTGGGCTTCCGAACATTTGATATTTTGAAGAAGATAGTGTTCAGTGGATAAGTTAAATAAAAAATAATTGCATTGCAGATTTATTTGGGTGTGCACGTGCGAATAGACAGAAGCCACTACTGCATAGGAGTCATCACAATTCCAAGAACACTAAAACTGATCTGCTTAAGCTACTCATGTCAGAAAACTAGGAGTGGGATGGAAAAGAATTTTTGCACAAGAACATAGGCACGTGGATACTAATTTATTTAGGGGTGCCTTAAGTATATGAAGATCAAATTTTAACATAGTTTCAGAGTATTCGTTATCACTTTAACACACGTTTTTCTATCATTGTACTGATATTTATATTATTTAAATAAAGAAAGCAAACAATTGAAAATCAAAATTTGAACAGAATAACCAACTCGAACCCAACGTACATTACAAGGATAGGCTACATTCATACAGCTGAATCCCTTTAATTAAATAAATCTGTAGGTTCAGTTTTTTCCATATTTTGCAATGCACATCACACCATAAAATATAATACTTTGTACCCTTGACCCTCTGTACCTCGTACAGAAAGTGAAATATCTTGCATGGTTTATAAAGATTTTGTTGTTTATGAATGTTTTCAGTTGATTTTAGCTCTCGGAAATGTGTTATTGAGAAGTAAAGTATGTCTGTTTCATTAACATGTTACTTTACTGCGAAGCATAACAGCCCGAAGGCTTCGCACAACTGAATATAGCACCCAAAACAACATTTCACAACAGCAGCTATAATTTTATGTGGTTACGTTAGGATTGCTAGGTTTGGTACTGATAGTTATTTTCGACGTGTTCTCTCGCTATTTTAGTGTGCATACAAACAGTTTTTATTAACAAAAAGCGGTGAACATTCTCTGAAATTGCAGGTTTTTACTCATGTGGGCCATACTTTGATTCAGGCCCGTAGCCAGGCACGGGCCAGAGGGGGCTCAGCCCCCTGAAAGTGTCACCAGGCCCCTTGGCATTAAATAAAACTATTTTGTATTCTTATTTCTTTGAGGTGAAGAGTGAAAATGTAGACAGAATATATTATTTTGTTCACAACTTCGTTCGTTCATCTTGTTTATGGGCAGAAGTCTAAGCAGCGGCAAGTGTTTAGAAGATTCTCTAGACTTTAGAAAGTTCTTTCATAGGGAGCCTTCCTTATCTGTACCTTCCCTGCCCCTGTTGCAGCCTCTCAAATGTCAACAGATCCCAAATTCTATTGCTTTGGATGGGGTGAAATGTACGGTCGGCACTATGATTGAAATGAATATTGTACATTTTAACATGTATGATATAAATATCTGTATCATCAAAAATAGTATGGAGTGTGTATGGAGTCCAGTCATTAGCACTTCAAGAGATTTTTAGAAGATATAGAAAAAAAACTGTAGTATTTGTATATTTCTAAATTTTATAATTTAAATTAACTTAATAACTGTGACACACATAATTTACCTTCATTTAATACTATTAAACTTTTGAAAAATGGACTTGGTTTACAACCCACCCCCCTTAATATCCCGTGAGCCCTCCCTGGAGGTCAGTTCTAGCTACAGTCCTGTTTTGATTGATTTGTGCCGGGTTCACTCAACCATCGTTAAAACGTTCTTAACGAGTTGATAGTTAACGCATCACTAAAATCTTAGCAGCCTGTTAAACTTTTAATGTTCGCTCAATCGATTTTATAGGCCCGTTAACTAACGACATGTTAGAGGCATTTTGCTTTGATGCCTTGCTATTCTCATACTTTGATACAAGAAATGCAACGTTTTGATTGGTTGCACCGTGGACAGAAGACTGTTCGTAAGCGGATTTGGGCTTTTTTGTATGAAATCCCAGGAACAACAATAAATAAAGTAATGTGCAACATATAAATATATGTTTAAGAAATGAATGTTAGTTAGGTATTTACGTCCGCACACCGAAAATGTTATGTATTAGGATTACAGTTACATTGTAATTCCGTAAGTTAGATTTAAATGAGTGCCTACCGACTGCCAATACAAGATCATAAATATATAAATAAAAACTACTGTTCTAGGTTAGGGTAATCTGTTTGAAGTTTCATAAATTTAATTATATTAAAATGGCATTGCAAAAGAGGCCTAAAGGTAGAAATGAGTGTGTGTTTGCTATAACAATTTTCTTCAACAAAGGGAACATTTCACGAAATGTACACCATGCATAAATTAACTTATTCTGCCATGGCAATTAAATAATATGTAAATATTGCAAGTCACTTCTTTTAGCATTGATGTGAATGTAGCATTGCAAACAAGAAATAAATAATCACTGACAAAAAAAGAAGGCACGTAAAATGTTTACTAGTATGCATACCATGTAAGCCGTGTAAGCCGGGCTTACACTTTATTAGTTCTAGTAAAATGTATGTAATTATATGGCAAAATTAGTAAAAACTTCAAAGTTCAACTCGGCCCGATACCAGTCTTCGAGATCCTGTTTGTTAGATTGCAACACTTCAGCACCAGGGGACACATGGGAACTCCCGCCTTTTGCTTGCAGAAAGTTGTAAGCCCTCTGAATGTTGCCTAACAAATTTCTGACCGCGAAGGAGCAGTGCCTACTGTATCTGGATGGAGAAGAGCAAGGAATATAGGGAGAAGGGGCCAGACCCTAGGTTTGTAAACCTACGTCCACAGGCTTACAGCAGTGTTGCAAACCCCATGTTTAGAAAAAGTGTTGTTCATGGACGTCCGCAGTATTTCTTTCCACCAGGGAGGAATAAGCAAAAGTTTTTTTTTCTTTTCAGGGGTTGGGGGTAAACTAGGTATATTTCCCTTCTCAAAATATACTAATTCAATTTGAAGTTAACATTTTTCTGCAACGGCCTTAAATAATTAACAATTTGATGTGACTGAAATGAAATTTTGTGTGTGAAAATGGTTGACATTCATTTTTCAGGAAGTCTCTCCTTGCCTTGCCCCTTCTGGACATCCATGGTGTCGTTTAAACTCCGAAATTATGCTACATACTACTAAATTGTTTTGTGATTTTCATATTATTAATATAAATTTATAACAAAAATATAAATTCAAATGGTTCAACCTCTGGCATGGGTTCGACGTTATACGTGAAAAGTTTGAGAAAATTCAACCACAACGAAAAGTGGCCCTCTTGTTTTTTTTTTATCCCCAACTTACAAACGACTTTTTAAACTTGTGCGAAATTTAGCACCATTATGCTTGGGTTGGCTTCACTGAATATGCGCCAGCGAGACACAAGTTCTGCAAAAGGAGGGGCTCCAGCGTTGTCGGGTATGACTGCAAAGGAAATTTGAGCCTGCAGTGCTTCAAGGAGGTTTTTTCCAGGAACACGGAATTCTGAAGCAGAAATCTAACAGGAATGGAAAAAAGGAGAAACCTAAAAATGAGCGGGATACGGGAAAACTAGATACACATTGATGTGCTAAATTCTTGTTTCTGTTTTTAGCTTATAGGAGAGCATAAACATCAGAAATATTCAGATCTCTGTTTTCCGTTTATGTATGAACTCAGCTGGTAATAATTGAGCTAAAAAGTGCAAAAATAAATAAATAAATAAATAAATTAATGTTAATGAAAGCTGAAGATTGAACCAATTTTACAAATCTAATGTCAAAAGTGAACAAAATACAGTGCGTCCATTTCGATCTGCAGCCGAGAGATCGGGAGAAGCGTGGCGGGCGGCGCTGGCGGAGATGCCGACATTTGCGGCCTGTAATGCCCGCTTATTTTTATGGACATATGCAGACATTTATATAAATATTGCAAAACGAGCACTAACCTGTGTTATAATTTATCATCTGTAATTCATCCAAGTTCTGCCATTATATACACAAAAAATACGCTTTAGAAACGATGTTAAGAGCCACAGATAATAAAACATTTTAATCATTGTTTTGACCAGTAACGTCCTGCTTAAGTTTATATCCTTGAAAGAGTTTTGTGGCCATGGGAATCGTTTGGAGGTTTCAAATGTGCAACACTGTATCAAGATTACGCTGTAGACGAAACCGTTAAAAATCAATGGTGTTCGTGAGCTTCCTTGCAATCCGAAATCTCCGAGCTCGAGTTTTTTGTTCCTTCGCGACAGAGCTGTGAGTATAGTGGCCAGCAGATGTAAACCAAGAGCGTGTTAATTTCGTACTGTGCGCAAGAGTGTTATTATTGGTTACTTGCCGTTACTTGTTTGTGTTATTGCAGTGTGTATGTGTGTTGTGTCAGTGAGAGGATTGGAATGCCAGCCGCAAGGTTCACGTTACGAGGGGGGCTGATAAGTTCTCGGCCCGACCCAGAAGGACTTTAGCTACAGGCACGAAAGTTTCAGGCTATTCAACGTATTCTCCACTGTCGGAATTTCGTTTCTACCATTATACACACTTGGAACTTGGTGGATATCAGTTTGAACAACTCTTATAACACAGGTTAGTGCTCGTTTTGCAATATTTATATAAATGTCTGCATATGTCCATAAAATTAAGCGGGCATTACAGGCCGCAAATGTCGGCATCTCCGTCAGCGTCGCCCGCCACGGTTCTCACGATCTCTCGGCTGCAGATCGAAATGGACGCACGGTATTATTAATTACATAGTCCGTGATTCAAACACTCTTCGAACAGCGTTCGAAAAGCCTGTTTATGATATTTTAGGTGCTAGATTTGCTTTTACAGTATCCTAAGAAAGCACTTACATGTCTTTTGATAGAAATTTCTGGATATGTCCCTACAATTAGTGAGCATTTCTTTTATAATTAATATCTTTTTTTTTTTTTTTACTAAATATATGTGAATTTTAAGGCAAGAGAGGGAATATTTTTATATCCGAAAGGGATATTCCCCTCACAGTCCGAAAGATCACTGCTTTGAACAGTGACCAATTTTGGATCTGGTTTCTTTTTGTTTCCCCGTTCTTGTTGTCGAGGTATTGCTTTTGCGAATTCCATCTATTCAAAGTGGACTGTCGGCCATGTGCTGTTGTGTGATAGTGAAGTGCATTATGGAATAAAACGAGTGTGATTGTGCGGTGGGGTGGAGAACTTGGTGCAGATGCCGTTTCAGCAAGGATTTTGGTGCCAAGAAGAAACTTGTGGATGTAGGTAGGCCCACCCCTTCCTTCTCTAGCAGGCATAGTAACAGAAACGAAAAATAAAGTGCGCCGATTTTGTGATTCAGGGTACGAAGCTCATACTTGGTTATGCGGTTGTAAAAAGTATTCTGCACTTTTCTGTTTCCTTCTGTTTTCGTTTCTTTATTATTATTATTATTATTCATTTTATCTAACTTTGCACATTTCTTTTATCGTTACGTTACTCATTGTGATAGGAATAAGACTGACTTAATTATCAGTTGGAATGTAGGAGATACACAGCCTAGCAAAGAAAACACCAATCCCAGAGATTTATCCAGAATTTTTAATTTGGTGAAAAATTCCAGGGAAGTGTTCTGAAAAAATGTGTTGGGGGGGGGGGGGGTCGATGTGTGTGGATAAATCACTAACCATGTCCGCCCAAAAATAAGCACAACGGGAAATAACCTTCATCATGATAGGCTTACACTGTTGGAAAGGTCACGCTCTGGTAAAAATTTACTATCCTTCAGACACCTCTAATTTTTTTGTTTCGTCAATTTTTGACATTTGTACTTACGTATCTGCTTCGCGGAACATTCCTGAAGGTGTATCAACGTTGTTTTGATGAAATTAATTGCAATTTTTCACATTACCAGTACGTCTTTCTGGTAGGCCTTTTCGCTTGCCTGAGACACAATATGGCGAGTACACCTTCCTACATAATCGCGCGTCGTGCTTGTCTTTTGTCAAATTTTTGACATTCGTACTTACGTATCTGCTTCGCAGAACATTCCTGAAGGTGTATTGACCTTGTTTTGATGAAAGTAGGAGCAATTTTTCACATTACCAGTACTTCTTTCTCCTAGCTTTTCCGCTTGCCTCACACACAATATGGCACGTACAACTTCCTTCATAATGACGCGTCGGGCTTGTCTTTTTTCGATTTTCAATTGTTATGCAGTGTTTCAACATTCGGAAACCAAGAAATACCCGTGAACAAAGTTCATCAGATCTATTTCTTTTTCATTTTTTTTTTTGTGTTGTTTTATGAAGAAAATTGTAATCTTTCGTGGCGCTATCCGTGAATGGTTTTTGGGGCTATCCGTCCTGGATTAAGTGCGAACCATCTAGAAATTGCAAAATAAGCGAAAATAAGGCGTAAGTTTTCGGAATGGAAACTGTCGATTTTCGCGAATTTTTTTGTTTCACAACCAAATATATATATTCCTGGTACTACCACGACACCAAATTTTAACTATGTTTGCCTAACATACCCGAACTAACCTAACCACGTGCCAATGGTTTGTGGAGCTAGCGTCAATGGTTCGTGGGGCTAGCACCAATGGTTCGTGGGGCAAGCGCCAATGGTTCGTAGGGCTAGCATCAATGGTTTGTGGGGCTACCGCCAATGCTTCGTGGGGCTAGCGCCAATGGTTCGCAATTATTTCCAATTTCTAGATCCTGATACTACCACGACACCAAATTTTAACTATGTTTGCCTAACCTAACCGAACTAACCTAACCACGTGCCAATGGTTCGTGGAGCTAGCGCCAATGGTTCGTGGGGCTAGCGTCAATGGTTCGCAATTATTTCCAATTTCTAGATCCTGATACGAACACGACACCAAGTTTTAACTATGTTTGCTTAACCTAACCACGTGCCAATGGTTTGTGGGGCTAGCGACACGCCATCCTTCTAACTCTCGTTGCAAACGCAGACAGTTCGAAACACTGGATACCCAATGAACATGAACAAAACACAATCACGATACGTCATGATACAGTCACGATGCGTGATGGTGTACGAAGGTGTACGCGCCAAACGCTATTCTCCGTCAGAGAATTAATTTTCAACGAACAACATGAATTTCAGCTATGAAACGTTCCCACATCACACAAAACACCTTCCCGATGTTCGACAATGCTGCAGGAACTTATTACGGTAAGCAGTTTCTTCCGTAAAAATAAATAAATGTGTCCGAAGGATAGTAAACAAGTACCCATAATAGAAACTTTGGCTTGACATTCTTCGAATAAGTCTGTCCGTCAAGTAGTTCTTATTCTCTATACCTTGTTCAAATAAATCTTCATAAGATTCTTACAGGTTAAATGGATTCCAATTAAAAGTCATGTACTACTCTCAATATTGAAATTAAAATATATTACGTACACGCGTGAAATTCAAACTCCTTGTAGGTCTCTGTATTTACCACCATACACATAATAACACACAAAGGTGAGCGTGCAGGTTTTACGTTGTATAATTTGGGTTAGCAAATGGGCAGTACTAATGAAAATGTCCATCAGCAAGCGGGACAGAAATATTTTATAATTGGCCGAGTATGCTGCCACGCACGTGTCAGCAGCAAGAAGAAGCGTCAAATTTGCTGCTGCCACGTAATTCGTGTGCTAACAGGATGTTACAAATCTTAAGAACAGATTAAGACGAGAGAAATGCAAGTTTACGATTAGTGGGAATGAATGTACAGGTAATTTAGAACCTTATTCTTTAGAAAGCATTTAGTGATATTATTTTAATGCTAACAGAACTTAACCTAACTACGAGAGCATTTAGGTTTATTATTAGAAGAATGCTGAGGGACCTAATCTTAAAACATTTTTCTGAAAGTAATCGCTACAACTTCACAGTATGTGTTACAGACTTAATTGCATACATAGCATGATGAAATCACGATAAAACAAAGACCGAGTCTACTGCCACGCGCATCTTTTTTGAGGTTCCAGCAGAAAAAGAACGTGGCAGCAGACACTGCCTTTATAAATTTGGCCGAGTCTGTTGCCACGCACGTGTCAGCAGTACAAAAAAGCGTCAAATTTGCTCCTGCCACGTAATTCGTCTGCTAAAAGGATATTATAAATCAAGAACAGATGAAGACGAGAAAAATGCAAGTTTATGATTAGTGGGAATCAATGTACAGGTAATTTAGAACCTTTTTCTTTACAAAGCATTTAGCGATATTATTTTAATGCTAACGGAACCTAACCTAACTACGAGAGCCTTTAGGTTTATTATTAGGCCGAGTCTGCTGCCACGTACGGGCCGTATTCATAGTTAAATCTCAAGACACTGTGTAAGAGATTCTGAGGCTGTGTCCGAAAGCTGCAAGACCATACTTGAAGCGAGCATACTTCGAGAGCATACTCGCAGGCGGTCTTGAAGCCTGGAAGCGGAAAGCTTTCGAACTGCACTTCGACTGCAGCGCCAACACAAGTGAGGAATGCAACAAAAGTTGCTTCGAAACTAAAATTATCAAACATCGACTGTATGTGCCACTCTTGTTTTCCGTGAACAACACACACATGACTCGGCGTGCAGTTTATATAACACAGCACGTTATTAATTATAGAAATATGAAAGAAATTTGCTCTTTCAAATTAATTTTCACACATTCCGCAACATGGTTTACGATCGCGGGAAAAGAAATTGTTTTCTCACTTTTAAACACCTTCTCACTATAGAAGAAAGAAACCACGCATATATGAATAAAACCAATAAATAAAATTACATAGTATTTTAAAAACTTGTTTAGGGCCGGTTGCACCATCGCCACTTAATCTGCCACTTTACAAAGTGCTGGATAACGACAGGCGGGAGATTTAGGCGGCGGTGGGTTGCACCAAGCATTTTTATCCTCGGCCTTGTAAGGTGGAACTTTCTCCTGCTTGCCGTACGACCTGGCAACAGAAAGTGGAGAAAGTTGTGTTTTCGATTGTGTTTTGTTTGTTTAATACGTGCTAATATCTGCTTGTCAATTCCAAATGCATGCTTTTTCAACTGAAATATGTTTAAAAAAACTAAATATTTATTGCAATAAAATGAAACAGCTGATAGAAGTAGGTAATTCATGTGTCGTACTCTCATATATCAAATGTATGTTATATGATACAATATAACCCGTAATCTTTCGAAGTAGTGGGAAGCTTACAAAATTTTCAATTTATTTTTCACGTACTCCAATTAACATAATGCAAAAAAGAATATTCCTCGTCTTATCTTTCAGTAAGACATACGGTCACTTTTTTGAAAATATTAAACACTACTAAACAGTGACCAAAATTTTACGAAGTCGTAACAAATGCAAGTTACATTTATTCAATTTTTAGTGCAAGGCTGACATATATGAGTTTGTGTAAATATACGGAATGAGAAGAGCAATCTTCTATTCTGCTCTTACTAATTTATCATTCGTTTCTGTTAATAATTTACCAATCCGTAACACCTTCTTTAGCGAATAGCGAGTATCAGTATTATCAACGTTGACTATATTATACTTAGGTTTCTTCTTTATTTATAATGCAGCATTTGTGAAAGTTGGTTAACGATGCAGATGAAAATTTAATTTTTGTATTCAAAACAAATTCGAATAGCACAAAAAAAAAATCGTTAATCAACGGTTAGATGTACAAGGTACATTTTGGGAATTACTATCATCTTAGCACAAAAGGAAGAATCAAATAGCAATGTAAAGTACCGTAGTACTGTATGTACGCATGTTTTATTCTTATTAGAAAAAAAAAAGAAACTCCAGGCAGTATATACTTTCAGATAGGTAGTTTCGTGCAACGTTATATCTAGTGCAGTGCAAGAACGTATATATTGTTTACAAAAAACACCAACATCCACCCGGAAAATATACCTTGTACATACGTACAAGCTGTGGTATATTTTGGGCGATCGGCTAGGGACAGCATTAGCACCTTGGGTAATACATGCTAACAACACCAAACCTGGTTTGCCTAACCCATCCACGTATGCATATAATAGCTTAAATAAACAAATTATAACTTGCCAAACCTATTTACATGCTTATTTATGCTATTATATGCCTACGTGGATAGGTTAGGTAGGCCAGGTTTGGTGTTCTTAGCATGTATTTCTCAAGGTGATAATTCTTTCCCTAGCCGTTCGTCTTTTTAGGCCAGTTATTTTGAAAAATTAAATACAAGATCATGTATATTGCATATGAATATAAAAAAGAAAAAAACTTGTGTTCACGTTTTATGCATCTCCAGGCATGCAGATTCGTGCAAGGTTTATTACAATGGTGCATTTTCTTTGTATCACCATTCGGAAATTGTTCCTTGTATATACGTATCAACGCCGTAAATATACTGCTGTACCTGTCTCTATTATTATTATTATTTTTTTTGCCAGTCTTAAAGTTAAAGTACAAAATATCGCACAATGTCATTAAAATATGTTACTTCGCATAAAATGTTTCCTGCAAATATTAAATACCGAAAAAAAAACGTTGGCATTTACGTCTTATGCACTCCAATGTATATTAGGGTAGGTTAGGTTAGGTACAAAACCAGTAGGAAATTGTTCCTTGTACATGCGTGTCAACATATTAAGAATGCTTGTTAACAGTAAACTTTTTTTTGCCAATTTTGAAAGTTAACATAATAACTCACACGTATACAAATATACGTTTCTTTAAAGATAGGTATTACGTCTTATGTACTATTAGGTATGTAGTTGCTTGCAAGGTTATTATTGTAAATGTGTATGTTTGTACGTACAAAACACACCACCATTCGGAAATTGTTCCTTGTACCATGCTTGTACATATGTATGAACTGGACGGTAAGAGTACTGCTAAATATTATACGAGCATTCTTTGCCAGTTATTATTCGGAAACAACAGGTTACTTGTTTATTTGCAATGTTACATTCACACCAATGGCGACGGAAGTGACTCGAATGTTACACGAGTTTTAATTTTAAAGATTACAAATTACTAGGATTGCGAAAAAGCAACTGATGCATGGTGTACATTTCGTATATTGTGTTGTTTGGTTGAAGAAATTTGTTACAGCAAACACACATTCATTTATTTGGAACACAATTTTAATACAATTTTGCAAGCATCAAACGCATTACTTTAACCTGGAAGTCTGGAACGGTAGTTTTTATTTATATTTCTGTACCCGCATGCACTCACATCCTACTATGAAATTACAGTGAAACTGCTAACGTTAATATAAATATACAACATTTAGCAACACACACGAAAATAACCACCTAATATTCATTTTTACACATATATTTATAAAAGTTGCTTGATTTATTGCCGTTCCTAGGATAATTAACAAATCCGTCTGTTTTGCTGTTATTTGATATTTGGTAATGCAAAACGTGCAACAAACTTTCGCAATTTACATCAGCTGATCGAGACTTTGCCATTTTATCAACTATAAAAGTGCAAACACAGATTATAATAGGTACTGCACGTATCCGTTAACCTCACAGTGTACTGCTTTTCCATGTTTATCCGACACTTAACGCGTTAGGCCGAGCACCGACCGCCACTTACGTTACACGGGACTTTAAGTGCTAGGTAACGTTAGGTGGACATTGAACAACCGCAAAATAGTGTTAAGTGGAGGATAAGGCGTTAAGCGGAGATGGTGCAACCGGCCCTTACTTACATTTCCACACAATGGAAGAACTACAACCTATGCTACAACTACCAGCTGATTGACTTCAGACGTCCATTTTTTTAACAAATGAAAAGCAAGCACAGATCGCAAGTGCGCACCGCTCGTGTGCTGCGTCCTCTGGTCTTGTACACTCGTTTGCTTGGCGCTTTCGAACTGCACTAGGTGACGTCACTTCCGTCAAGACTGTACTTCAAGTATGTACTTTGTACCTTTTGGACACAGCCTTAGGCTGTGTCCGAAAGCTGCAAGACCATACTTGAAGCGAGCATACTTCGAGAGCATACTCGCAGGCGGTCTTGAAGCCTGGAAGCGGAAAGCTTTCGAACTGCACTTCGACTGCAGCGCCAACACAAGTGAGGAATGCAACAAAAGTTGCTTCGAAACTAAAATTATCAAACATCGACTGTATGTGCCACTCTTGTTTTCCGTGAACAACACACACATGACTCGGCGTGCAGTTTATATAACACAGCACGTTATTAATTATAGAAATATGAAAGAAATTTGCTCTTTCAAATTAATTTTCACACATTCCGCAACATGGTTTACGATCGCGGGAAAAGAAATTGTTTTCTCACTTTTAAACACCTTCTCACTATAGAAGAAAGAAACCACGCATATATGAATAAAACCAATAAATAAAATTACATAGTATTTTAAAAACTTGTTTAGGGCCGGTTGCACCATCGCCACTTAATCTGCCACTTTACAAAGTGCTGGATAACGACAGGCGGGAGATTTAGGCGGCGGTGGGTTGCACCAAGCATTTTTATCCTCGGCCTTGTAAGGTGGAACTTTCTCCTGCTTGCCGTACGACCTGGCAACAGAAAGTGGAGAAAGTTGTGTTTTCGATTGTGTTTTGTTTGTTTAATACGTGCTAATATCTGCTTGTCAATTCCAAATGCATGCTTTTTCAACTGAAATATGTTTAAAAAAACTAAATATTTATTGCAATAAAATGAAACAGCTGATAGAAGTAGGTAATTCATGTGTCGTACTCTCATATATCAAATGTATGTTATATGATACAATATAACCCGTAATCTTTCGAAGTAGTGGGAAGCTTACAAAATTTTCAATTTATTTTTCACGTACTCCAATTAACATAATGCAAAAAAGAATATTCCTCGTCTTATCTTTCAGTAAGACATACGGTCACTTTTTTGAAAATATTAAACACTACTAAACAGTGACCAAAATTTTACGAAGTCGTAACAAATGCAAGTTACATTTATTCAATTTTTAGTGCAAGGCTGACATATATGAGTTTGTGTAAATATACGGAATGAGAAGAGCAATCTTCTATTCTGCTCTTACTAATTTATCATTCGTTTCTGTTAATAATTTACCAATCCGTAACACCTTCTTTAGCGAATAGCGAGTATCAGTATTATCAACGTTGACTATATTATACTTAGGTTTCTTCTTTATTTATAATGCAGCATTTGTGAAAGTTGGTTAACGATGCAGATGAAAATTTAATTTTTGTATTCAAAACAAATTCGAATAGCACAAAAAAAAAAATCGTTAATCAACGGTTAGATGTACAAGGTACATTTTGGGAATTACTATCATCTTAGCACAAAAGGAAGAATCAAATAGCAATGTAAAGTACCGTAGTACTGTATGTACGCATGTTTTATTCTTATTAGAAAAAAAAAAGAAACTCCAGGCAGTATATACTTTCAGATAGGTAGTTTCGTGCAACGTTATATCTAGTGCAGTGCAAGAACGTATATATTGTTTACAAAAAACACCAACATCCACCCGGAAAATATACCTTGTACATACGTACAAGCTGTGGTATATTTTGGGCGATCGGCTAGGGACAGCATTAGCACCTTGGGTAATACATGCTAACAACACCAAACCTGGTTTGCCTAACCCATCCACGTATGCATATAATAGCTTAAATAAACAAATTATAACTTGCCAAACCTATTTACATGCTTATTTATGCTATTATATGCCTACGTGGATAGGTTAGGTAGGCCAGGTTTGGTGTTCTTAGCATGTATTTCTCAAGGTGATAATTCTTTCCCTAGCCGTTCGTCTTTTTAGGCCAGTTATTTTGAAAAATTAAATACAAGATCATGTATATTGCATATGAATATAAAAAAGAAAAAAACTTGTGTTCACGTTTTATGCATCTCCAGGCATGCAGATTCGTGCAAGGTTTATTACAATGGTGCATTTTCTTTGTATCACCATTCGGAAATTGTTCCTTGTATATACGTATCAACGCCGTAAATATACTGCTGTACCTGTCTCTATTATTATTATTATTTTTTTTGCCAGTCTTAAAGTTAAAGTACAAAATATCGCACAATGTCATTAAAATATGTTACTTCGCATAAAATGTTTCCTGCAAATATTAAATACCGAAAAAAAAACGTTGGCATTTACGTCTTATGCACTCCAATGTATATTAGGGTAGGTTAGGTTAGGTACAAAACCAGTAGGAAATTGTTCCTTGTACATGCGTGTCAACATATTAAGAATGCTTGTTAACAGTAAACTTTTTTTTGCCAATTTTGAAAGTTAACATAATAACTCACACGTATACAAATATACGTTTCTTTAAAGATAGGTATTACGTCTTATGTACTATTAGGTATGTAGTTGCTTGCAAGGTTATTATTGTAAATGTGTATGTTTGTACGTACAAAACACACCACCATTCGGAAATTGTTCCTTGTACCATGCTTGTACATATGTATGAACTGGACGGTAAGAGTACTGCTAAATATTATACGAGCATTCTTTGCCAGTTATTATTCGGAAACAACAGGTTACTTGTTTATTTGCAATGTTACATTCACACCAATGGCGACGGAAGTGACTCGAATGTTACACGAGTTTTAATTTTAAAGATTACAAATTACTAGGATTGCGAAAAAGCAACTGATGCATGGTGTACATTTCGTATATTGTGTTGTTTGGTTGAAGAAATTTGTTACAGCAAACACACATTCATTTATTTGGAACACAATTTTAATACAATTTTGCAAGCATCAAACGCATTACTTTAACCTGGAAGTCTGGAACGGTAGTTTTTATTTATATTTCTGTACCCGCATGCACTCACATCCTACTATGAAATTACAGTGAAACTGCTAACGTTAATATAAATATACAACATTTAGCAACACACACGAAAATAACCACCTAATATTCATTTTTACACATATATTTATAAAAGTTGCTTGATTTATTGCCGTTCCTAGGATAATTAACAAATCCGTCTGTTTTGCTGTTATTTGATATTTGGTAATGCAAAACGTGCAACAAACTTTCGCAATTTACATCAGCTGATCGAGACTTTGCCATTTTATCAACTATAAAAGTGCAAACACAGATTATAATAGGTACTGCACGTATCCGTTAACCTCACAGTGTACTGCTTTTCCATGTTTATCCGACACTTAACGCGTTAGGCCGAGCACCGACCGCCACTTACGTTACACGGGACTTTAAGTGCTAGGTAACGTTAGGTGGACATTGAACAACCGCAAAATAGTGTTAAGTGGAGGATAAGGCGTTAAGCGGAGATGGTGCAACCGGCCCTTACTTACATTTCCACACAATGGAAGAACTACAACCTATGCTACAACTACCAGCTGATTGACTTCAGACGTCCATTTTTTTAACAAATGAAAAGCAAGCACAGATCGCAAGTGCGCACCGCTCGTGTGCTGCGTCCTCTGGTCTTGTACACTCGTTTGCTTGGCGCTTTCGAACTGCACTAGGTGACGTCACTTCCGTCAAGACTGTACTTCAAGTATGTACTTTGTACCTTTTGGACACAGCCTTAGCCAAGACGATCTTGGGAAGGTAATCTCGTCTTGAGACAGGGTCGTTTCATAGTCGTATCTTGAGAAACTCTTGGCTAAGAGCCTCTCTTCCCAAGGAAAGAAACTTTCTCTTCGCCAAGACGACGATCCTGAGATACGATTGCCTGAAGTGATACCAACTTAAAAGAACTGCAAGAGAAATTGTCAAAAGAAACAACAAAACACATTTTGAAATACATTAATAAATTACGTGAAGTTATGAACAGAGTCGTAAAAGTACATTTATTTCGATAAGTGATGATTTTGTTACAGAAGATGAATTACTTTGCTGGCTTTGTATGTTTTTCTTGGGTTAGCGATAGGGTTGTATGTTGGTAGTAAAACAAAAGAAAATCACGCAGCGGTGTGCAGTCAAGACGTAAATTCACAGCTGGCTCTGTGCTGTAGCTTCATGTTTTGTTGTTCATATACGTTGATGAAAGAGAAACAAGAACAACAAAATAATTATCTACTCACGGATTAAAACTTATAGATACTCGAGTTTGGATTCAAATTAAAAATTAACCAGTAATTAGTCTACATAGAAACGAGTTACATCAAATTCAGCGTACTCAATTCTGCGTTAATCTATGCTACGCATTTTTTTTTGTCTTGAGAAAAAAGTGTCTCCCCCCTTTTTTTTTTGCATACGATCGCTCTCTCTGAAATTCTATAAAAAAGAAATGGGTGGTCCGATTCTAATGAAATTTTATTACGGTGCAACCAGGAAGGTTTTAAACAATTCTTAATTTTCAGATTTTTAAAATTTGTCAAAAAACTATTCTTATCAATTTTTGCGAAACTACTTCTCTTATGGTATTGTAGTCCTACAAATACAATTTTGGTCTTGCTTTGAAGGTCTTTGCATCTGTTTTTCAAATCCATTATCATTGTCAATTCATATTGCAAAACAGATTTTTAATCAACGGAGTACAGGGTCTCTACCAAAATAACAAATCCAAAATTCTTGATCTTTCTTCCCTTTTTCTTAACCTTATTTCATTGCTCACTACTTAGGCATAGTTGCAAATTTAGATATTTTTATTCAGTGAAAAACCTTTACCAGAAGGCCGGTGAAGATGAAAACTGAAGCTGTGCTTGACTTGCTTTAATTATTAATGCATGTAAAAATTAATGCTCCAGATATCATCTTAGATGGGGAATGGCCACATTACGTTATATAATATTTTTACAAAACATTATGCATTCAAAAATGTAATTCTTAAGAACCAAAGTAAACAAATTTTAAACACAACTCAATATAATTTAAATTCCCAAATATTCAATATTATTAAATCCCAGGACAGGTATATAACAATTAATTTAACTCGCTATACTGTAAAAAAAAATAGCAAACATTCTTGACCACAAGCATGATTTCTTGACTATCTTGACTGGCAGACAGCCTGGAGTAAATATGTACATGGAACGTGTCCAACACAGCTCTAAGAGCCTGCAGTTTCTATGGTTCAACGGACATCGCTGCATTGATATGTGCGAGAACCATTTCAATTCAACTTTTTTGGGACACAAATTTGATACATTATATATTAGAAAAATCAATTCATTTGTGAATATATATCCATAAGCATAAGATTAAAAAAAAAACATAATTTCCTTACATCAGTCATATCCATAAGCATAAGATAAAAAAAAGTTTTAGTTGAGCAAAATGGGCATTTACAGCTGCAGGCATGCATTTGAGGAATCTTATGAACTTGAAGGTTACCAACCTTACCACTCTTTCACTGTAGCATCAATCTGTTTGAACATAATTTCCTTACATCAGTCTAATACTGGGATGCTTCTCCATTTTCTACCCAAGTATCAATTTGCAACAAATGAGAAAGGGCTATCTAGTCCAAACTTACCTGCACATTGTCATGTTCTTTTCAGAAAACCATAGAACAGATGTTGTTCTCTTTGTTAATATTTACATTTTTTTTCCTGAAATCTACTTGATGTTCTCTTTCCACATACATAAAATAGAAGAAATCATGAAAGAAACTAAAAACTTCAGTAAATATCTGATATTCCCCGGACACCTATGCTATAACTTCTTCGTTTTGTCAATTTTTGACATTTGTATTTACCTATCTGCTTCGCGGAACATTCTTTAATTAATTCACGTTTTTTTGATCAAAGTAATTGTAATTTTTTTTAATAAAAGTGTTTTTGTAACTGAAGAACGTACGTTTCCGCAAATGGTTTGTGGGGCTATGTGTCGATGGTTCGTGGGGCTATGCGAGAATGGTGTGTGGGGCTACGCACATTTCTTTCGAAACCAATTTTTAACTATTGTAACCTAAACGTGACCCTACCTAACCTAACCTTACCGGGAATCGTTCATGGGGCTATGTGTCAATGGTTGAATTTCCACTATGAAACATTCCCACATCACACAAAACACCTTCCAGATGTTAAACAATGCTACAGGAAGTTATTACCGTTAAGTAGTTTCTTCTGTAAAAATGAAGAAATCTGTCCGGGGAATATCAGATTAGTACCAAAACTACTTCTATGGATTCAAAATCCCAAGCGGAATACTCATAATGAATTTCCACAATGTGCATATAAATTGTTCACTCCTATTCTCAAGAGTATAAGCGAAATGCAATTACATAATTCGACACAAGTACAAGTAAAATTCATCAACGAAGAAAGCGTAACATCTAGAACTTGGAATTTCAAATGGGTGGTTACAATACACGTGAACAAGATATGCGGAGCGATTATAGCCTGGCATTTATGCACAAAATGAGTGTATAGCAAAGGACATAAAATATTCAGAATATGTTAAGAGCTAAACTTTTGACAGAAGACAAAATAAATCTACTGTCATTTAATGAATATCTGAGATGAATCAAAGTTTAATGCAAAAGTGTATAACAATACACTGGGTGTGTTTTTTATTCCATCATAAAACAGAAGGTACAAGATTATGGGATTCTCACATATGAGGAGATGCACAAACATTACCAAACTAATTTATCCCACTCCCTAATCACAGCCTCTCTGCCTTTGCTCATTTACGCTGTACCATAGGCTATAGTGTTTCCTCCTTCCCTTATTTCATTATTTTATTACCGGGGTGTAAGTAAGAAAAGGTACTAGCGAGAGGTTTAGTAACAAGGCTCAGACCAATCTATGTTCGGAGAGACGCCTCCGTCCTCCAGGTACATACCTGCCCTGTCTTCCTCGATGTACTCACACCAAAACCAAATCCAATACTGATCCTGAAATTCCCTTCCGATCTTCTCAGATCGGTTCGGTTGCTTCGCTATACAAATTCCAATACCTGTCGATTCATATCCGTCTGTCAGGCTGGTACCTTTCCACGGATGAGACAAGTAATGGAATTTGTAAGGTCTGCATTCCAAACCGACGAGAACATCCTGTCTCCGTAATGTTTCGTTTTCAAGTACACCTTCTAATTCTTACCTACAAGTCAACATACCCCCCTGTCAAGAAGCGTCATCTCCGATGGTCGCGTGTCTGAGTGTACCATTTATTGGTTCATACATGTTAAAAATTCATTTGAAATGATATAGAAGTACATCAAGAAACTATCAAGCCTGGTAAGCAAAAAAAAATTTACCAGTACCAATCCATAACACTAATTATTATGCATAAATAATGCATAAACAACTAAATACCCATTAAGAACCAAAAAGCAGTAAGTTAATTAATTAAACCTATGAATATAAAATTAGTATAGTTCATTATAATACATAACCATAACCATTACCAGCACAATAGTTTCTTTTTTTTTTTTTGTTTGTTTTACGATGTTTTTGTCCCTTAAATTGATTATTTTAATATTACGTTATCACTGGTGTTCTTTGCATCGACAATGAAAACGTAAATCATGATGCACTATACACTATCCTGGAACCAAAGTTTATAATTATTTACAAATCTGAATGAAAGAATATTCACTTTTGATAAGGCATAGTTTACACTGCATGCCATAATTACACTATGTAATCACTTAGAAAATATTCACTGTTTAAACACATTGTGTTCAAACCTGAAGGGTTCAATACGACATTATTTCATATCATTGTGTTTATTTTCACTCTATCACTTTGTTTTATCATTTTGAAAGTACCAGTTTCTTCTAAAATAATTCATGCAATGATTGCAGATCAGTATCATTTCGATTTCCCGTGTTCTGAAATGTTCACGTTTGTCCATGCATAGAAATGTATCTGACTTCGTAGCACAATTGAAACGAACCTAGTTCCTGTACTTTATGTAGTCTATTGGGACTTCACTAGGGATTGGAGTGGTGAACTTGGCGTTTCCAGTTCTTCGAACTTCTTCATTTTCACACCTTGGTGCAACTTGTAATGATCGATGACATCCTGGGCAGCTGGGATGCTCTGGTGAATTGGCGTTTGGAACATGTAATGCTACTAATTGGGCCTGCTGGGAAGGATTTCCAAGTTCGTGAAATACTTGCCTGCTATACTAAGGTGTTGTAAGCTGGGAATCAGATCACAGTGGGAGAATCACATGTTGTCCTAGGTGAGAAACGTCTTACACTTCTTTTCCAACTTCCGCAACTGGGACAGAAGGTTGTTCTTGGATGCATTGTTTTGTCTTAGCAGTATCAATTTGAATGTAATAGACACACATTCAATGAATGCTGTTCCTTCTTTGTCCTGTCCAAACAAAGTGTAGCCTCCTGGAACATTCTTCTTGACTTGTCTTTCATCTTTCTATTCTCCAATACGGCAAGTCCATCGTCCATCAAAATCTGGGGGAGGGGGGCGATGCTCCGAAATTGGATTTAATCTGGAGGTGTATTCTGTAGAAGGTGGAAGACAATTTGGTGGCGTTGGTCCTCGAGTTTTCCTCTGTCGATCTTCGACGATGCTCTGGTGTTTTAGGTACCTGTTAGAGGTGGTCTGAGCCAGTGAAAGGAAGGAGAAAGAGAAAATAAGGATAGGAATGTAGTAGATATTGGACATGCACCAATCGACATGTACTCAGACAATTGTAGGGCGGCTTTAGAAGTTCACTGTCTGCCTGCTGGACAGGGTGTCTAATCCATTGGCTAAGTGCAAGTCGGTGGTGATGTGCCTTAACAGATACTGTCAAAGTGATGTGATGGGATATCGATACAAGATTGTTTAGCCAGCGCTTTGGAAGAAGAAGGAATAGGGGGTGGTGCCGTTGATGGTCTGATATGTCTATTTTGTGCTATTCTTACAGGAATTATTTGTTCTTCATTTTTGACATTTATACTGCGAGCTTGAGGGGTAGGTTTTTGTCGACTGGTTGTTTGTTGTGCAAGGGGACGACAACAAAAACAGGATTGAATTTTACGAACAAAACATGCCGTAATTAATAAAAATAAGATAGTCCCTACAATTATTAAAGATATCGCTGTTGCGTAATGAGACGCAGGTTCGAAGGGCAGTGCATTATTATTATTATGATTATTATTGCAATGAAACACAAGAATTATCAATCTTTATGAAAATTAATTCATTTACTGTTCTCACTCATATGTATTATGAGGAATTCGATATATATGGAATTACCAGAATTCCAGAAATTGTGTACTAAGGGATATCAGATACGCTCAAGTGCGCACTATACTTAAATGGCTATCTATGAAGATAAAACCTGTCCCTAGCATCATTAAACTTCACATAAGTGAAATATTATTATCACGAGCGTAAATTCATACATACTGTATATAAATATAACTTGTGCACTATTTCATTTAAATTATAACAGGAGTGTATACTCTTCAATATACGTATTTATATTGTTGTAGAGAATTTACACTAAATATCTTAATGCTCGTTATTCTCTTAATGTTCTAATTTCTATATTATATAAGTTTCTGGCATAATCGTGTTTCACTGTAATCTTCAAATGCAGATGATGTGAGTTTTGGAGAAACTGCTTACATGCGAAACTTCTGTCACTTCTGCTAGTTGCTTGTTGTTAGTTTGATGTCACTTTCAGGATGACGTCACGCTACTTCGTTCCTTGGCCGCTGTAATAGGAGATGTACGTGTTTTGTTGATATCGCTCTCTTCCAAGTCGAGGAGGCGAGTGTTGCAATCTTCATGAAAATAAACCAGTTTATTCAACGAATGACAGTTTGGCGTGGTTATCACGAAATTCTATTTTTGAAGAGGACAGTTCCTGTATATTTTGATAAGATTTAACAAAATAAATGCATTTTGGTTTTTATTAACATTGATGCTTCGATTGAACTGCTTGTCTTGTAGCGTCGCTTTTCTTCCACTTTGACTAATCGCGACGATGACGATGAAATGATGGAATGACAACGTTCTTTCCCATTTGACTTTCTGTGGAATTATGTCCCTTTGACTTCTGTCTCTTCGGTTTCTGACTGTTCTGCAGACATTTCGTCGATGTTATCATTTTCTTCTTGTATTTTCTCCTTTTCTTCGAAGAAGGGTTTGACTCTTGTTATGGAAAATGTGTCGATTTTATCCTTTCCTCGGCCGTCCTTGTAGCTTATTCGTACGCTGTTGGCATTTTCCATTTCAAGAACTGTACCATGTATTTTGAAGTAATTTGCGAAGTGCTTAGGTACATTTCGTTTCGGAACTGTGTCTAAAATTAGTACTTTTTGTCCGGGTTGAAATTCAACATGCCGTGTGTGTTGGTCTGAGTACTTTTTCTGTGTTTTAAATTTCTTCTGGAGATTTTCCTGTGCTTGTTCACGCATCGCTTGCAATATGTCTAGGCGTTCCTTGTTAGAGTGCTGCAACGAATTTGGATCTATTCCTAGCAATGAATCCATCGCATTCTTTGGTTCGTAACCGTACATAAGGTAATGTGGAGAATATCTTGTTCCTGTGTGTACTTCTGAATTTATCGCAAACGTTATGGCCGAGAGATACAGATACCACTGTGCACATTTTTTCATTACATACGGTCTCAGCCTTTGCTTTAATTTCTGAATATGTCTTTCGGCGAGTCCAACTGTTTCGTGGAAGTCTGTGTTTGCGAATCTGAGTCTGACGTTCAATATTTGACTCAATTGTTCCATGATTTTTGAAGTGTGCGCTGGTGCACGATCAAGCGTGATGTTGTCTGGCACACCAAATCGCAAAATGATCTGTTCCATTAATGCATTGGCGATCGTTTCGGCGTCAACTGAAGGTATAGATGTCGTTACCATGTACCTGGTCGCTTGATCTACGCAGATGAGAACGTAGCGATGTCCGTGGTTGGCTGTGGCCTGCAGTGGACCGCACGTGTCGATGACCCACTTCCTGGCTGGGGTGGCGATCGGTTCGAACGTCTGAAGGGTGAGCTTCTGTGGTCCGAAATCTCTCTTCGACATCTGGCATTCGAGGCAACTTTTGGATTTCATGTACACCCATCGTTTTAATCCTGGGAAGTAAAATCTTTTCCTGAAATTTTCATACGTGGAAGATGGTGAAGCGTGAGCTGCATTGTATTCACTGCAATGAATCTTCTCGAAAATTTCATCTTTTAATTTGTGTGGAATGCACAAGAGAAGTTCCTCTGTCTTGTATCGATGACGTCTGTACAGTTTGTTGTCTTTGATGACGTAATACTGTGCTGCTCGTACTACTCCTGGATCTTGCATCGGATCTTTGTTGATGACTTTAATGATAGGGCCGAATAATGGATCTTCTTCTTGATGTTGTCGAATGCTGAAGTTTTCGTCCTCTAGGTGGAAAATTAGTTCAGGGTTGTCTTCACTGTCGGCAGGAGCTTCCTCTGCTGGATAGCGGCTTAAAGTGTCTACAAGGGCATTTTCTGATGACTTGACGTGTTTCACATCGAAGGAAAACTGCTGTAGTTCCAGAGCTCTTCGTGCCAATGGACCTGTCAAATTTGATGCTTGTCGTAAATAGGATATGGAGTGATTATCAGTTATTAAAGTAAAATGACTGTTTAGCAAATAATATCTAAACGCTTTTACTCCATAGACCACTGCGAGAAATTCTAGTTCGAATATTGATTTCTTCTTCTCTGTGTCGGTTAATCTGCGGCTCGCGAAGGCAACAGGGTGGCGTGAGCTTCCGTCTTCCGAATCTTGCCAAATGCTGGCTGCGAGGCCAACTGTAGACGCATCGGTGATGAGGTAGGTCTTCTTGTTTGGAGAATACGGTTTGAGAACGGGAGAACTGAGAATTTTATCCTTTAGTTCATCGAACTCTTTCTGGTGCTGCTCTGTCCACGTGAACGGAACGTTCTTTTTCAAAAGTTTATATATGTTATCCGCTAAAAATGAGAATCCGGACACATATTTCCTAATGTAAGAACAAAGTGCTAAGAAGCTCTTCACGTGTTTCTTATTGTTAGGTGTTGGAAAATTCTTGATTGAATTAATGATTTTGTCGGAAATTTTCATCCCTTTCGCAGAAAGAAGATGTCCCAAAACGATGGTTTCTGAAAATGCGAACTTACATTTCTTTATTCCAACCGTCATGTTTGCTTTCCTAATCCTATCAAATATTTGTTGAATTAGGGAGAAATTCTCTTCAAAAGTGGAAGTTGCTATGCACAAATCATCTAAATAGGTGGCTACTTGATTGTCGGGAAGACCACTAAATACTATGTCCATTAGTCTATTCATAAAACTACTGGATGTCTTCATGCCCATAGGTAAACATTTATAACGGAATGAACCACAACCTGGAATTGCGAAGCTCGTAACTGGACGTGATTCTTCTGATATTGGAATTTGAAAATAAGCTTGAGCCATGTCCAATGTAGTGTAAAAAAATTTACCCGCAAGACGTGCCAAAATGTCATTGCAATCTGGAGTGGGATATGAAACATTGTATATTACTTTATTAATTTCTGAAAAGTCTGAAACTAGTCTGTAGGTTCCATTTGGTTTCTTAACTAAGAATATGCGATGACGAAATGGTGAGTTTTCACAAGGTTCAATGATCTGTTGTTCTTGAAGTCTTGTTATTTCATTTTTCATTTTTTCCCTTAAATTTATGGGTATGGGAATTTGCCTAGCAAATGGAGGAACACATTCAGCAACATCTATGTGTGCTTCCATTGCGTTTGTTTTAGAAAAGCACTCAGGATTCCAATACATGATATCCGCATAATTGTAAATTAAATTTTGAATTTTGAGCTTTTGGTCCTCTGTCAGTTCTGGATTTATATCAATTTGTTTAACGTCATAAAATTTCCTATGTTTAGTGAGTCGTTTTAAGGTTTCCTGGTCTAAATTTTCGTCACCTTGCTCGAATGAATGATGTACTTTATGACCACTATTTGCATTCGCATTGACGTTCGTGTCATAAATTTCAGAAATTATTTGGTTACTTCCTGCTGAACCAATTGGAGTGTTTTTCTGTATTACTAACGGATGATTTTTTGTGTTTGTTAGCAAAATGTGGGGTTCTTCTTCATTAACTAATGCATAAGGTGCTAAAATATCTAATGAGTCCAACAATTCTTTATTCGGTTCAAATGTGTTATATTTAGTACCAATCTGGATGTTTTCTAGCCGTAGTTTTACATAAGTTGAAGATTTCGGTTTTAATGTTATTTTATGTTGTGCTACAAATGTTGAACTTTGATTTAAATCTAACATTTGAAATATTTGATCAGGAATGGTGTGTACTTTGCTTTCGTCACTGGAAAATTGCCATTTTGGTGAATACCCTAATCTCTGCAATGAGATCGTATTATCTCCTAACGATATGTTTGCTTTATGTAGATTTAAAAAATCTGTGCCCAAAATTGCATACTGGAATTTTGTATTAGCTATTCTGAACGGGTGACAGTAAAATTTCCCACCGATTCGGAATCGTATGAAGGCAATTTGTCTGACAGTTATGGAATTTCCACTTATTCCTGCTATGGTTGAATTTATGTTTATTCTTTTTGCATTTGTTGGAACCAAGTTGTCATTTATTATACTACAATTTGCACCTATGTCTACCAGTACTTTACAAGGTTTCCTATTTACTGTTGCTTCTAGAAAACTAAGATTATTCTGTTTAATTATGGGAACTGTATGCGAACTTTTCCCCTGACGACCGTTCCCACGTTCATAGGGTTTCAATAGTTTAAAGAGGCATTAGGTGATTGTTGTTCCGATGAACCTGTCTGATTGTAATATACTTGTTGATTACATTGCTGGGCTGTATTTTGTTCACTTTGAGGGCAACAGTTTTGGCAGGGTTGCCATCTCTGAGCTTGTTGAGGGTGTTGTCTCTGGAATGGCCTATAACCTCCTCTATGGTAATTTGAGTGTCCCCTGTTCCCACGTTGGTAATGATTGTTTGAATTATTTGATCTATAAAAATTGTTACTTCTTTGGGAATGTGAACTATTCCTACCGTTATATCTTTGGCGTGCAGGAAATCTATTATGAGTTCTAGTAGGCTGTGATCTATTTCTGAACGTTTGTGCACTATTCTGAAGATGATTAATTTGGAGTTCATTCATTTTAATTTCCAAATCTTTTAATTGATCTTGTGTTACAAAGTTTTTTTCTGTTTGCAGTTGACTGTTTATTTCCTGTTGATTATTTGAGCTAGTTTGAGGTTCTTTTATGGGAGGTTGGGTTACTATGTTTTGCAATCCTATCTGATTTGTTGATGCAACTAGACCTTGAGTATATTTAAGCGCCGCTAATTCCCTAGCTTCTCTGTACGCTTGCTCTTCCAAAAGGGTTTGTTTTCTTTGCAAGTTGTTGATGAACCGTAGAAGTTCATTCACCGAATTAAAATTCTTGTCGGAAGCTACTTGAAGGTACTGGGTACGTAGTCCCCTCACAATGTAATAAATTACCTGATCCACGGATGCTTGGGGGAGATATTTCTGAATCAAGGCATGCTTACGCAAGATGTAAGCTTGCGGGGTTTCCTGAATTTGTTGGACTTGTTCCTTTAAGAAATCTTCAACCAGGAGAGGTTGACCAATTTCCCTAAAAGTGTTGGTAATTTCTGTTTTGAGCGTTTGATACTCCTTATTTGCATAATCTGGTTGAGATTTTATTCCCGTTATTAAATCTAAAGCAATTCCAGTGAGGAATAAAGGCAAAAAATCTTTTCTTTTTGCAGGGGTCCAAGTTAATGCATCCGCCATATTTTCAAAAGTTGTGAAAAATTGATCAACTTCTAAGGGGTTTGCCCCTGAAAACTTTTCAGGTTGAATAAAATTTGGTATGTTCAATGCCATGACTTCAGTATTGTTGACAACGCTGGAAGGAATAATGGCAACACAGTCCGTGGAATGTGCAGGGTTGGTGGAAAACTGCTGTATGTATCGCGACCTTGCCCTGGTGACTGGACGAGACGGTGAAATCGGAACCGTTTGTTCCGCCAGCTGTTGAATCCTCGTTAAAGATAAGTCGAATTCGTGTTCATTTTTCCTTAGCATTCCTAACCCGCGTTTTGAAGCACATATTTCCTATAAGGAACTCGCACCTACAACTAAAAGTTACAAAAAAGACCCGCACCTCTAACCATGTTTCCTCCTTCCCTTATTTCATTATTTTATTACCGGGGTGTAAGTAAGAAAAGGTACTAGCGAGAGGTTTAGTAACAAGGCTCAGACCAATCTATGTTCGGAGAGACGCCTCCGTCCTCCAGGTACATACCTGCCCTGTCTTCCTCGATGTACTCACACCAAAACCAAATCCAATACTGATCCTGAAATTCCCTTCCGATCTTCTCAGATCGGTTCGGTTGCTTCGCTATACAAATTCCAATACCTGTCGATTCATATCCGTCTGTCAGGCTGGTACCTTTCCACGGATGAGACAAGTAATGGAATTTGTAAGGTCTGCATTCCAAACCGACGAGAACATCCTGTCTCCGTAATGTTTCGTTTTCAAGTACACCTTCTAATTCTTACCTACAAGTCAACAATAGAAACAAAGTGAGAGTCCATGGTCACAATAAAATGTTCCAGCGAGCTATGATCAATTGAAGGGCTTGGGTGGAAAACATGGTAAGTGACATTTTGGTATTTTTGAGTTACAAAGTAAAATGTGCCATCCTTCAATTTTAGAGTGAAATTGCCATGTCATAAAATTTGCATTGGACTCGGTGAAGCCTTCTGAAATTGGTAAACACAACACAAAAACAATTTATCTACAGTATAGCTTCTAATAATATTTTTTCATAATGAACTCGGAAATGACCAAGGTGTCACTTAGCATGTTTTACACACAGCGACCTTCAATTGCTTCCTATGAACATTTCTCTTCCATAAGTTACTCATTATTTTTCAAATCGTATAAGGAGTATATATTTTTTTACCCAGTCAATTAGAGTAACATTAGCTTGATGGTACACTATCATCAGGCCTTTCCCCATTAATGAATGATATCAAGAGAATTTGATGCACTTACTTACCTGAGTAACTCTCAACTGTACCAGGCTATACTGAATAGTTGAAAGCATATAATTCCTGTTGTAAATAATTTTTGGTGTGATACCACAGATTTTTATTTTACTTTTTTATCGATTGTCTGTGCATGTGTGCACATGGTGCATACATACTCCCTCTCATGGCTTCCAAGAATATCCACATGTTACAAATTCATAAATTTGATTGATTGATTTAGTTTACTTTACTTCGCGTTTTGTGCCTCTTGGCTAATTTGCGAAGATGGGGATGAGTGATGAAATTGATGAATGGACATTCACAAACAACCGAGCCCGAGCGGGATTCGAACCCGGGACCCTTGGCGTCGCAGCGCAATGTGCTAACCACTCAGCCACAGGGTCCGCCACAAATTCATAAAAGAACCAAAGGAACTAAGATAGTTAATTTTCCTAGACACATGGACATCACTGAGATGTTAATTTTACTAGACACATGTACATCACTGAGAAACATTAAACTGTGTAATAAATAAAAATCAAAACTAATTTACAGGTAAAGCACTAATTTATTTTGAGAATAATCTTATTCACTGGTCATACATAAAGGAAGGTCACATTTCATTATTTTCTTTGACTCTAAAAAAAAGGGGAAAGAACATAAGTTAAATGAAATTATGTTGTCCACGTATACAAAATACACATGTTTTTGGTGACATTAAAACCATGTAGTAAAATGCATGGTTTTAAGGAAAATACAGTTTTGCAGGATAACTTTTTGATATTCTTAGTATCAATCAATAGTATCAATGCACACAGCACTTGGATGAATACGAATTTAACGTCATGGAAAATGCTAAAACAGCGTTCACAATAAAAATCAAACTAAGAGATACCCAGGTGGCATCTCATAAAACTAGGATTCGTACCACTATAATTCACTGTCACACACACATGTTGACGTAGAAAATTGTGTGCGAGAGAAAAAGAGAAACATTGAAAACTGAGTGAATAGTCTTTGACAAAGTATAAGCTGACCACATTGTTATATTCATATGAACAGTCTATTCACAAGAAGCTCCTTTGCAGCTCACCATTGTTACGATGCACACGTGTAGGCTCTATTTCTACAGACATGATATCTGAGGTTCCTTGAAAATTTCAATATCGCCACTGCATATGATACCCATATTGTGGAAAACTACACACGCGATAACAATGTCTCGAACAGGTGGCATCTCATAAAACTAGGATTCCTACCACTATAATTCACTGTCACACACACATGCTGACGTAGAAAATTGTGTGCGAGAGAAAAAGAGAAACATTGAAAACTGAGTGAATAGTCTTTGGCAAAGTATAAGCTGACCACATTGTTATATTCATATGAACAGTCTATTCACAAGAAGCTCCTTTGCAGCTCACCATTGTTACGATGCACACGTGTAGGCTCTATATCTACAGACATGATATCTGAGGTTCCTTGAAAATTTCAACATCGCCACTGTATATGATACCCATATTGTGGAAAACTGCACACGCGATAACAATGTCTCGAACTGTTTCCAAGTCTTCTGGACAAACGTGGAAAACGTCGCTTCCATATCCCAAACGTACTCTCCACAACATTCCTCTGCTGAGCATGGGCATTGTTGTACCTCTTTCAGGATCAGTTGGTGGGTCTTGGAATGGACTGTAGAGGTATGGTCGAGCTGAGCTGAATATCCCTTGCCATGAAGAATTACATCTTGTCCTTTGGAATATCGAATTATCATAAATACTTCCTGTCCATCTAGCCACGAAGTCAAGAACTCACTTTTGGGACCTGCACTACCTGAAAAAATAACAACAAAATATCCTTAAGACTGATCTCACAATTTAAAATAAGAACATGGAAAGTTGTAAAGAAAATTCATTCCACATAAATTAATGCCTAACCACAAATTAACCCAATACACATACCTGATTATTAAAATGTCTATATCTTGTGCATTTTGAAATGCAGAAAATACTTATTTCTGAAGTTAATAACATGAAAATAACTGTGTTTGTAAAAGTTTTTCAGTATTATTCAAATCTAAACAATTTCTACATACCTGCCTAAACTACTTGCATAAGTGCACACGAGCAGGATGGTAAATTTATTCTCATCAGAAAACCTGTTCAGTATTTGCTTATAGGCACATGTAGAATATGATTTATGTAAATGCATGTGTGTACTATGAGAATATCGAAATTACAAAAGCAGAGTTTGGACCTATATTAATTTATGTCAAATAAAAATTATCTGAAGGGATACAGCCTCTTCTGTGTACACCTTTGGAATGGAAAAATAGAAGAGAAATATTCATGATTTCACAATTATGCTTGTTCAAATATGTTCATGTTAAATCATGTATTTTTGTGTAATCATATATACTGTAGTAATAAAATAAAATCGGCGACTACCGTCATTCACCAGGTGATGAACCAAGCTTTGGGGCTATTTTCACCAGGTCTCGTGATTTGTCACTGTGACATACATTGACATACACTGTCACTGTGACAATTTGACATACATATATTGAAAATGTGTGAAAGATATACCTGGTCTCACCACATTGTGCCAGTAGTTGCCCAAAATAGAAATACTAGGTACCCTTAACAATCTGTACTCCCTCAAGAAAGTAAATGCCTTGCATGGTTTATGTTAAATGTTGAGGTTTTTCACTATTTTTAGCTCGCACAGATGTGTCATTGTGAAATAAAGGACGTCTGTTACCTTACTGTGAAACAGCCTGAGCACTTCGTACAAGTGAATATAGCACCCAGCACGACATTCCACAACAGGAGCTAAAATTTTTCGTCGTTAAGTTAGGAGTGTTAGGTTTGGAGTTGACGTGTTCTTTCGCTTTTTTGTGTGCACATAAACGGTTTTTTACTAATAAAAGGCGGCGAAAGTAACCGTAGATGGAATGTTTTAACTTACGCCGGTCATACTTTGGAATCAAATACATCCGTTATTTGTGTTTTCCGCGAGTTGGAACCAATTTAATATTACGTAAAACATCGAAATCTGTCCATTAAAAAGAAAACAAAACCATTCTCGAGGGAGTACATTGGGTTAACGGCACCGAAATCCTATTGTATTCCATTATTTTGCTACACAACTGAGTAACAAATCGATGCACTACTTCAGAATCAAATAATGTTCATGCAGAAGCAATATTATTATAATACAGGATTACACTTTTCTTTATGAATCAATAAACCGAAGAAAGAGAGGCAGTACAACCAATTAACAAGGTTTATGTTTCCTCAAACTAAGATCATTACGTAGAGAGTAGTTCAATTTACATACCTGATGCAAAACTGAGGCATAAAAACTGGACAAAACAGCTGTTGCAATGAGAAAATCTTCAAAATATCCATCCTCTTCATCATAGTTTCTAACTCCAACGTCCATTTTTATTTTCTCAAGAGAACATTCTGTATCTCAAGAGACCTGTTTCGTTCTCTTGGCGAATACAGGATCTTAAGAGACCGAATATCGCTCTTACGCTGCCAAGAAATGTCTATGAAACAGCGAATCTTAAGATGGATCTTGAGAGAGAACTATGAAACGCCAAAAGTGTCTCTTGGCACAGACTGTTCTTATCCAAGATGGTGAAGTAAACCGTCTCTTGGCTAGTATCTTGAGAAACGTTTATGAAACAGCATGGCGTCTTAAGAGAGGTCTCAAGACGCTTTCCTTTCTCAAGAAAGGAAAGCGTCTTGAGACCTCTCTTAAGACGCCATGCTGTTTCATAAACGTTTCTCAAGATACTAGCCAAGAGACGGTTTACTTCACCATCTTGGATAAGAACCAGGGCTGTTTCAGTCTTATGGGAGATTGGTTGACCGTAGTTAGTATTCTGTGTTTCTACTGTTCCTCGCGAACCGGCTGAAGTCAAATTCGTGTCCATATTCACGAACCTTTTCTTCTACTAAATTTTATTGCGAGAATGAGAGTAGAATACGTGTAATATTTACAAATAGTACCAGGAATGTACGTATTCTACAACTCTTTCATTTACACAATAGTTAGTTTCTAATTTGGATAAGTAGCTTCATCCGGCCGATGTTTACATTTTGAAATTGTGTCGTCTGATTCTTGTCATTTGAATATTATTTTGGGGATGCGATAAGTGTTGCCTAATGTAGTTAATGAAATCGTAATTTAACATTGTATGAAATCACTGCGTAATACGTATCAAAGCTTTTTTCAAAAAGTGATAAAGAAGTATCGCCAAACGCGAACCAAATTCCGTTCATTTCATCTCTGTGGTACAGGCTTGCATTCAGTATCGAAATCGAACTTTCTGATTGTAATTGTGTATCATTTGTTGTTTAAAATAAAAACTCAGGAAGTTTAATGAAATGGTAATAATATTATATACTGTTCTGTAAGGGCCAAGTTCCACGTGTATAACTTATTCTGTGATGTTATGCCTCTACAATAACTTATTTTTTAATTCCTCTCGTATTTTCTTGCTTGAATGGTTTAGGTGGACCAGGTTTGGTTCTCTTACTTTTATAATTATACACACGCGCGGAAATAATCAGATAATTAAACCTAATGATCCTATCCTACTTATGTTATGATTCTGGTAATTATTTGAAAATGGTCGCAGCCTTTTATATTTGTATGTAGCTAATGCTTAAGGATCATTTGAGGTAAATGCAACTTTGTATTGAAAGCAACATATTTTCAGTTACTATTTTCACCAAGTGGTCAACCTCGTTTTTGTGCTATTTTCACCTAAACTCATGATTCCTCACAATGTGGGAATTATTTTATAAAACAGTCACGTTCTCTTGTAATATTTTGTTTTGCATTGCTTGTTAGGTTCTATGTCTCAAAAAATAATCATCTATACCATGTGATATCACTGCTCTCTCTAAAAAGTGGTAATAATAATCAATAATCATCATTTTTAATTTGTGTTAAGCTCTGTGGTTAGTTGAGTGATTTAACTTGCAAAAATTGACAATGTGTGAAATATAATAGCATCTGTACTTAATAATAAAGGTACCAGTTTCATAGATCCGAGACACATTAAAATCAGATATTTTGTGTTTTGCATGGTTCGTACCTACCAATTGTGTATTGTGGAACATAGTTCAAGGTGCCAATATGCTTTTTACACGAAAACAAACACTTTTTCTACTAATTTATCTAAGTGCTACTGAACACACGTAACGGTGCTATATCACTTACTTTGTGAATGATATCGCTTCTTTTGTTTTCGAATATCAGTGTTTTCCAACCTTCTCCGAAAAATACCTACTATTGTGTTCGTCACGTGTGCAAATTGTACATTATGCACTGGTAGCTGAAGGACAGACCCACGAACCATTCCGATAAGGTTAGGTTTGGTTAGGTTAGGCAAGAATAGTTAAAAAAAGGGTGGGTTGGAAACACTGACATGATTTCCCGGTCAAATAGATACCACGATGAAAGAAAATACCTCTACTAACGTTGGAAACCTTAGAGAAACTCATTTCCATAAGTAGTTTCTTCTGTAAAAATGAAGAAGTGTGTCTCCGATGTATGAAACTGTTACCATAATAAAAAAAATGGTGAAAATAACTTGTTCTGCTAGTCTCAACACCTCATGAATGTAGTTGCACATTTTTTTTTATTTTGAGAATAATTACTGAAAATCATGGTTCCCATTGTGTGATTTTTTTTATTTTTTAGAAGCTATACAAGAGAATGAAAAGGTGCTTTCAGTACTGCAAACAACTGTGGGAATAACTTTGCAGTTCGGAGAAACCTTTCTGTGGGAAAAAAACAACACTCCAGAGTGTGATCATTTCCACAATTTATCTATTTTGATGAACATTTTTGTGTTCAGTAACATGCATGTATCATGATACACGCAGTACAGTAGTTACTGATATAACAGATAATCAAGTCCAGTGAGATGTATGAAAGTAAGTAGTCTCTGCTGCACACTGTTTATGCTGTACTTCATTAATTAAATACTAGTTGCTCATGTTATAAAACTATGCGTAATAACTACAGAAAGGAGGTATGGAGTAGCAAGGTCCAATATGAATTTTTCATTCTTGTAATGGTGCTCGTATGTCCTTAGGAAAAAGCAGCCAAAGTTGATAATTAAGTCATGCATTTCTTAAAGTGAGTACATTAAGTACATTATTTTTGTTTGTTTGCCATAGCGTCGGTCAACTTTATTTTTTCAAAGTGTACTCTCATTTATGTGGTGAGCATTCTAGCATGTTGGCTACTGAAATGTTAGTGTCACCAGGGAAACTATGTTACCCATTGGGCAATTCCCAGTACATAGTATTTGAAGATGAAAATGCAAGAAAATGAATCCTACTGTACGGCACTGTAGAGCATTTATTTAATTTCTAGGAATTATCCACCTGTGTGCGTGTTTTATGCACACATCAAGATAGAAGAGATACAAATGCAAAGTCCGGTATGGGACTTGGACGTGGGAAGTGTAATAAATATGGCACTTCTCTGTTTAAGTCTCGTATCAGCTGGCACAAAGTTCATCGTGGAGGGAAATAAATCAACATTTCTTCATTCATGTTCAGCTATTTAGTAAATGATGAGTATTTGGTTTTTAAATAAGCTGTTTTATGTAAGAGATATTGTAGATATTATTTTATATATATGTAGATATTATTTTTGTTAATATTTTCTGTGTATTTTTAAAGTAGAAATATTAATTTTCAATATTACCGGTTTTCATTCTTTCAATTGCTTTAAATGCTGAAAGACGTCTTCAAGGAACAACTATTAATTTTCGAAAATATGTTTTCATACTTTTCTTTCAGTGTAAAAGCATATATGTATAGTAGGTGCTGCTACACTTGCTACAATAAGGTATGAAATTTCACTTCAACTTAGTGGTCATTGTCATGACGGTAAATTTGTGTTAAAGGCTGAACCTTTTCGTAGCATTCAACCTAGTACTTCTTATTTATTTGATTTTTGAGAAAACTTCCGAGAATTCTCTTAGTAATTATTATATTTTTTCTGTACAGACTAACCTATTTCTAATCAGTGCCTTAAGGTATGTGATCTGATCAGTAGCATGCCCAGGATTTTCGAAAGGAGGGGGTTATGTATACATTTTTTAGTAGTCAGCACTCATTTTGCCATCTTTACCTGCATTTGATGTTCTTTTTTTTAGGGAATACTGGGCCAAAGGGGGGGGTTATAACCCCCACCAACCCCCCTTGGTCACGCCACTGGATCTGATCCCTGACAGTATTGAAATTTTTATTATCGAATGGAGCGTAGTTGCTGTACACAGTCATTTTTTTCTGTTTTAATGTGTGGCAAAGAAAATATTTTTTATTGATCTGTGTAAAATCTTGCAATACAATCCTGTAAAGCCGAAGGATCAATCAGGGAAAAAATATTTTTGCAAATATGGATTAGCATGACATAAATCATTCTGAATTCTTGTATACTTATTTCATTCCATTTCTCCACCCAAGAAAAAAAAGTCACCTATTTTAAGACTATTTTCGTATGATGAAGTTTTTTTAAAAAAATGCTTTTAGAGGAAATTATATATTTCCGCTCAAAGTAATAATGCAATTTCAGGAAGTTTTGGTAATAGTACGTTTTCCGTATAATTTTCGTATACTTTTATTTTTTTTTATAATCAATTTTAATGCGAAAAGTTTGTAATTAAACGAAATCATTGCATATAATTAATTTCCGCCACTTCTAACTACGTTTAGTCAATTTGCGCGTATAATTTATTATACGCGCAATTCGCCTGAACGCGGCTAGAAAGTATCGGAAAGTGAATGGCACGGCACACGATAGTGTTTTGTCGTTTCGAGCAATCCGCGAGTCCTTGCGCATGGCGTTCGTCTTCTGTTTTTTCCCCGACGGTGCTGCCGTCGGTGGTCGCGAGGAAACGACCTTCCAGTGCCGCCATACTGTCAACCATTTTTAACCCGCAGCTGTAACATCTTGTAGTAGTATGTCTATGATAAGAACAGTCTGTGCCAAGAGACACTTTTGGCGTTTCATAGTTCTCTCTCAAGATCCATCTTAAGATTCGCTGTTTCATAGACACTTCTTGGCAGCGTAAGAGCGATATTCGGTCTCTTAAGATCCTGTATTCGCCAAGAGAACGAAACAGGTCTCTTGAGATACAGAATGTTCTCTTGAGAAAATAAAAATGGACGTTGCAGTTAGAAACTATGATGAAGAGGATGGATATTTTGAAGATTTTCTCATTGCAACAGCTGTTTTGTCCAGTTTTTATGCCTCAGTTTTGCATCAGGTATGTAAATTGAACTACTCTCTACGTAATGATCTTAGTTTGAGGAAACATAAACCTTGTTAATTGGTTGTACTGCCTCTCTTTCTTTGGTTTATTGATTCATAAAGAAAAGTGTAATCCTGTATTATAATAATATTGCTTCTGCATGAACATTATTTGATTCTGAAGTAGTGCATCGATTTGTTACTCAGGTGTGCAGCAAAATAATGGAATACAATAGGATTTCGGTGCCGTTAACCCAATGTACTCCCTCGAGAATTGTTGTTTTCTTTTTAATGGACAGATTTCGATGTTTTACGTAATATTAAATTGGTTCCAACTCGCGGAAAACACAAATAACGGATGAATTTGATTCCAAAGTATGACCGGCGTAAGTTAAAACCTTCCATCTACGGTTACTTTCGCCACCTTTTATTAGTAAAAAAACGTTTATGTGCACACAAAAAGAGCGAAAGAACACGTCAACTCCAAACCTAACACTCCTAACTTAACGATGAAAAATTTTAGCTCCTGTTGTGGAATGTTGTGCTGGGTGCTATATTCACTTGCACGAAGCCCTCAGGCTATTTCACAGTAAGGTAACAGACGTACTTTATTTCACAATGACACATCTGTGCGAGCTAAAAATAGTGAAAAACCTCAACATTTAACATAAACCATGCAAGGCATTTACTTTCTTGAGGGAGTACAGATTGTTAAGGGTACCTAGTATTTCTATTTTGGGTGCAACTACTGGCACAATGTGTTGAGACCAGGTATATCTTTCACACGGTTTCAATATATGTATGTCAAATTATTCACACTAACTTGAGAAAATAAACAAGACAATAACAGTTAATCAAACTACCTAACCTGTGCACTATAGAAGTTTCTGATTATTTTTAGACACACACATGGAATACCTAACTGCCCTCCCTAACATGCAGTGCAAAAGATAGAATACAAGAAAATATTTGTGTCTTAAAAATAAATTTCCACAGTGACAAATCACGAGAGCTGGTGAAAATAGCCCCAAAGCTTGGTTCATCACCTGGTGAATGAAGGTAGTCGCCGATTTTATTTTATTACTACAGTATATATGATTACACAAAAATATATGATTTAACACGAACATATTTGAACAAGCATAATTGTGAAATCATGAATATTTCTCTTCTATTTTTCCATTCCAAAGGTGTACACAGAAGAGGCTGTATCCCTTCAGATAATTTTTATTTGACATAAATTAATATAGGTCCAAACTCTGCTTTTGTAATTTCGATATTCTCATAGTACACACATGCATTTACATAAATCATATTCTACATGTGCCTATAAGCAAATACTGAACAGGTTTTCTGATGAGAATAAATTTACCATCCTGCTCGTGTGCACTTATGCAAGTAGTTTAGGCAGGTATGTAGAAATTGTTTAGATTTGAATAATACTGAAAAACTTTTACAAACACAGTTATTTTCATGTTATTAACTTCAGAAATAAGTATTTTCTGCATTTCAAAATGCACAAGATATAGACATTTTAATAATCAGGTATGTGTATTGGGTTAATTTGTGGTTAGGCATTAATTTATGTGGAATGAATTTTCTTTACAACTTTCCATGTTCTTATTTTAAATTGTGAGATCAGTCTTAAGGATATTTTGTTGTTATTTTTTCAGGTAGTGCAGGTCCCAAAAGTGAGTTCTTGACTTCGTGGCTAGATGGACAGGAAGTATTTATGATAATTCGATATTCCAAAGGACAAGATGTAATTCTTCATGGCAAGGGATATTCAGCTCAGCTCGACCATACCTCTACAGTCCATTCCAAGACCCACCAACTGATCCTGAAAGAGGTACAACAATGCCCATGCTCAGCAGAGGAATGTTGTGGAGAGTACGTTTGGGATATGGAAGCGACGTTTTCCACGTTTGTCCAGAAGACTTGGAAACAGTTCGAGACATTGTTATCGCGTGTGCAGTTTTCCACAATATGGGTATCATATACAGTGGCGATGTTGAAATTTTCAAGGAACCTCAGATATCATGTCTGTAGATATAGAGCCTACACGTGTGCATCGTAACAATGGTGAGCTGCAAAGGAGCTTCTTGTGAATAGACTGTTCATATGAATATAACAATGTGGTCAGCTTATACTTTGCCAAAGACTATTCACTCAGTTTTCAATGTTTCTCTTTTTCTCTCGCACACAATTTTCTACGTCAGCATGTGTGTGTGACAGTGAATTATAGTGGTAGGAATCCTAGTTTTATGAGATGCCACCTGTTCGAGACATTGTTATCGCGTGTGTAGTTTTCCACAATATGGGTATCATATGCAGTGGCGATATTGAAATTTTCAAGGAACCTCAGATATCATGTCTGTAGAAATAGAGCCTACACGTGTGCATCGTAACAATGGTGAGCTGCAAAGGAGCTTCTTGTGAATAGACTGTTCATATGAATATAACAATGTGGTCAGCTTATACTTTGTCAAAGACTATTCACTCAGTTTTCAATGTTTCTCTTTTTCTCTCGCACACAATTTTCTACGTCAACATGTGTGTGTGACAGTGAATTATAGTGGTACGAATCCTAGTTTTATGAGATGCCACCTGGGTATCTCTTAGTTTGATTTTTATTGTGAACGCTGTTTTAGCATTTTCCATGACGTTAAATTCGTATTCATCCAAGTGCTGTGTGCATTGATACTATTGATTGATACTAAGAATATCAAAAAGTTATCCTGCAAAACTGTATTTTCCTTAAAACCATGCATTTTACTACATGGTTTTAATGTCACCAAAAACATGTGTATTTTGTATACGTGGACAACATAATTTCATTTAACTTATGTTCTTTCCCCTTTTTTTTAGAGTCAAAGAAAATAATGAAATGTGACCTTCCTTTATGTATGACCAGTGAATAAGATTATTCTCAAAATAAATTAGTGCTTTACCTGTAAATTAGTTTTGATTTTTATTTATTACACAGTTTAATGTTTCTCAGTGATGTACATGTGTCTAGTAAAATTAACATCTCAGTGATGTCCATGTGTCTAGGAAAATTAACTATCTTAGTTCCTTTGGTTCTTTTATGAATTTGTGGCGGACCCTGTGGCTGAGTGGTTAGCACATTGCGCTGCGACGCCAAGGGTCCCGGGTTCGAATCCCGCTCGGGCTCGGTTGTTTGTGAATGTCCATTCATCAATTTCATCACTCATCCCCATCTTCGCAAATTAGCCAAGAGGCACAAAACGCGAAGTAAAGTAAACTAAATCAATCAATCAAATTTATGAATTTGTAACATGTGGATATTCTTGGAAGCCATGAGAGGGAGTATGTATGCACCATGTGCACACATGCACAGACAATCGATAAAAAAGTAAAATAAAAATCTGTGGTATCACACCAAAAATTATTTACAACAGGAATTATATGCTTTCAACTATTCAGTATAGCCTGGTACAGTTGAGAGTTACTCAGGTAAGTAAGTGCATCAAATTCTCTTGATATCATTCATTAATGGGGAAAGGCCTGATGATAGTGTACCATCAAGCTAATGTTACTCTAATTGACTGGGTAAAAAAATATATACTCCTTATACGATTTGAAAAATAATGAGTAACTAATGGAAGAGAAATGTTCATAGGAAGCAATTGAAGGTCGCTGTGTGTAAAACATGCTAAGTGACACCTTGGTCATTTCCGAGTTCATTATGAAAAAATATTATTAGAAGCTATACTGTAGATAAATTGTTTTTGTGTTGTGTTTACCAATTTCAGAAGGCTTCACCGAGTCCAATGCAAATTTTATGACATGGCAATTTCACTCTAAAATTGAAGGATGGCACATTTTACTTTATAACTCAAAAATACCAAAATGTCACTTACCATGTTTTCCACCCAAGCCCTTCAATTGATCATAGCTCGCTGGAACATTTTATTGTGACCATGGACTCTCACTTTGTTTCTATAGCCTATGGTACAGCGTAAATGAGCAAAGGCAGAGAGGCTGTGATTAGGGAGTGGGATAAATTAGTTTGGTAATGTTTGTGCATCTCCTCATATGTGAGAATCCCATAATCTTGTACCTTCTGTTTTATGATGGAATAAAAAACACACCCAGTGTATTGTTATACACTTTTGCATTAAACTTTGATTCATCTCAGATATTCATTAAATGACAGTAGATTTATTTTGTCTTCTGTCAAAAGTTTAGCTCTTAACATATTCTGAATATTTTATGTCCTTTGCTATACACTCATTTTGTGCATAAATGCCAGGCTATAATCGCTCCGCATATCTTGTTCACGTGTATTGTAACCACCCATTTGAAATTCCAAGTTCTAGATGTTACGCTTTCTTCGTTGATGAATTTTACTTGTACTTGTGTCGAATTATGTAATTGCATTTCGCTTATACTCTTGAGAATAGGAGTGAACAATTTATATGCACATTGTGGAAATTCATTATGAGTATTCCGCTTGGGATTTTGAATCCATAGAAGTAGTTTTGGTACTAATCTGATATTCCCCGGACAGATTTCTTCATTTTTACAGAAGAAACTACTTAACGGTAATAACTTCCTGTAGCATTGTTTAACATCTGGAAGGTGTTTTGTGTGATGTGGGAATGTTTCATAGTGGAAATTCAACCATTGACACATAGCCCCATGAACGATTCCCGGTAAGGTTAGGTTAGGTAGGGTCACGTTTAGGTTACAATAGTTAAAAATTGGTTTCGAAAGAAATGTGCGTAGCCCCACACACCATTCTCGCATAGCCCCACGAACCATCGACACATAGCCCCACAAACCATTTGCGGAAACGTACGTTCTTCAGTTACAAAAACACTTTTATTAAAAAAAATTACAATTACTTTGATCAAAAAAACGTGAATTAATTAAAGAATGTTCCGCGAAGCAGATAGGTAAATACAAATGTCAAAAATTGACAAAACGAAGAAGTTATAGCATAGGTGTCCGGGGAATATCAGATATTTACTGAAGTTTTTAGTTTCTTTCATGATTTCTTCTATTTTATGTATGTGGAAAGAGAACATCAAGTAGATTTCAGGAAAAAAAAATGTAAATATTAACAAAGTGAACAACATCTGTTCTATGGTTTTCTGAAAAGAACATGACAATGTGCAGGTAAGTTTGGACTAGATAGCCCTTTCTCATTTGTTGCAAATTGATACTTGGGTAGAAAATGGAGAAGCATCCCAGTATTAGACTGATGTAAGGAAATTATGTTCACACAGATTGATGCTACAGTGAAAGAGTGGTAAGGTTGGTAACCTTCAAGTTCATAAGATTCCTCAAATGCATGCCTGCAGCTGTAAATGCCCATTTTGCTCAACTAAAACTTTTTTTTATCTTATGCTTATGGATATGACTGATGTAAGGAAATTATGTTTTTTTTTTAATCTTATGCTTATGGATATATATTCACAAATGAATTGATTTTTCTAATATATAATGTATCAAATTTGTGTCCCAAAAAAGTTGAATTGAAATGGTTCTCGCACATATCAATGCAGCGATGTCCGTTGAACCATAGAAACTGCAGGCTCTTAGAGCTGTGTTGGACACGTTCCATGTACATATTTACTCCAGGCTGTCTACCAGTCAAGATAGTCAAGAAATCATGCTTGTGGTCAAGAATGTTTGCTATTTTTTTTTACAGTATAGCGAGTTAAATTAATTGTTATATACCTGTCCTGGGATTTAATAATATTGAATATTTGGGAATTTAAATTATATTGAGTTGTGTTTAAAATTTGTTTACTTTGGTTCTTAAGAATTACATTTTTGAATGCATAAAGTTTTGTAAAAATATTATATAACGTAATGTGGCCATTCCCCATCTAAGATGATATCTGGAGCATTAATTTTTACATGCATTAATAATTAAAGCAGTCAAGCACAGCTTCAGTTTTCATCTTCACCGGCCTTCTGGTAAAGGTTTTTCACTGAATAAAAATATCTAAATTTGCAACTATGCCTAAGTAGTGAGCAATGAAATAAGGTTAAGAAAAAGGGAAGAAAGATCAAGAATTTTGGATTTGTTATTTTGGTAGAGACCCTGTACTCCGTTGATTAAAAATCTGTTTTGCAATATGAATTGACAATGATAATGGATTTGAAAAACAGATGCAAAGACCTTCAAAGCAAGACCAAAATTGTATTTGTAGGACTACAATACCATAAGAGAAGTAGTTTCGCAAAAATTGATAAGAATAGTTTTTTGACAAATTTTAAAAATCTGAAAATTAAGAATTGTTTAAAACCTTCCTGGTTGCACCGTAATAAAATTTCATTAGAATCGGACCACCCATTTCTTTTTTATAGAATTTCAGAGAGAGCGATCGTATGCAAAAAAAAAGGGGGGAGACACTTTTTTCTCAAGACAAAAAAAATTGCGTAGCATAGATTAACGCAGAATTGAGTACGCTGAATTTGATGTAACTCGTTTCTATGTAGACTAATTACTGGTTAATTTTTAATTTGAATCCAAACTCGAGTATCTATAAGTTTTAATCCGTGAGTAGATAATTATTTTGTTGTTCTTGTTTCTCTTTCATCAACGTATATGAACAACAAAACATGAAGCTACAGCACAGAGCCTGCTGTGAATTTACGTCTTGACTGCACACCGCTGCGTGATTTTCTTTTGTTTTACTACCGCGGTGGCTCAGTCGGTAACGCGTCTGACTACCATGCTCAAGGTCCCGGGTTCGATCCCCGGCCGGTTCAAATCCGGGAACTTTTCTAACGGTGGAAGCGGCCCCGGCGCCAACCCAGCGTCGAATAACATGGGTACCTGGGGGAAACCCTGGGGGGTAAAGGCGGTCAGGGGCGTGATGCTGATCACATCACCCTCACTCACGACCGGATCAAGAAAGTGTGGGGCGTTACCCCCACACCCCCTATACTCCTTCATGGCGTGGTGCTATGCACAAGGGAACACTTTACCTTTACCTTTTTACCAACATACAACCCTATCGCTAACCCAAGAAAAACATACAAAGCCAGCAAAGTAATTCATCTTCTGTAACAAAATCATCACTTATCGAAATAAATGTACTTTTACGACTCTGTTCATAACTTCACGTAATTTATTAATGTATTTCAAAATGTGTTTTGTTGTTTCTTTTGACAATTTCTCTTGCAGTTCTTTTAAGTTGGTATCACTTCAGGCAATCGTATCTCAGGATCGTCGTCTTGGCGAAGAGAAAGTTTCTTTCCTTGGGAAGAGAGGCTCTTAGCCAAGAGTTTCTCAAGATACGACTATGAAACGAGACTGTCTCAAGACGAGATTACCTTCCCAAGATCGTCTTGGCTAAGAATCTCTTACACAGTGTCTTGAGATTTAACTATGAATACGGCCGGATGTTACAAATCTTAAAAACAAATTAAGACGAGAGAAATGCAAGTTTATGATTAGTGGGAATGAATGTACAGGCATGGTACAGGTAATTTAGAACCTTTTTCTTTAGAAAGCATTTAGCGATATTATTTTAATGCTAACAGAACTTAACCTAACTACTAGAGCATTTAGGTTTATTATTAGAAGAATGCTGAGGGACCTAATCTTAAAACATTTTTCTGAAAGTAATCGCTACAACTTCACAGTATGTGTTACAGACGTAATTGCATACATAGCATGATGGAATCACGATAAAATAAAGACCGAGTCTACTGCCACGCGCATCTTTTTTGAGGTTCCAGCAGAAAAAGAACGTGGCAGCAGACACTGCCTTATTATTAGAAGAATGCTAAGGGACCTAATCTTAAAACATTTATGTCAAAGTAAACGCTACAACTTCACAGTATGTGTTACAGACGTAATTGCATACATAGCATGATGAAATCACGATAAAACAAAGACTGAGTTTGCTGCCACGCGCATCTCTTTTGAGGTTCCAGCAGAAAAAGGACGTGGCAGCAGACATTTGGTTAAATGAAATTTTTAAAATCCATACATTTGGACGATAAATAAATAATCTTAAGGACGTGAAATGTTCGAAAATTCCCCACACTAAAGCCGCTCCGGCTAGAGTTTGGACTTGGAAATTCTATTTTTGTCTTTTCTCTCGAAAGTCAGGGAGGGTCACGTGAACCGCTGAACCAATCGGCTTTGACCAGTTGCCGTGGCGAGGGGGAATTCTCGTGGTATTCTGCGTTGCCAAGTGTATGCCTGACAGCAAAAGTTCGGGGTTATTGTGTGGTTTGTTTGTGCTTTTTTTTTGTATCTGTGATTTTACCCAACCAGTTTATACTGAATTACAATGGATGAGCCTATCGCAAATACACCGGCGAAATCGGAAGAAAAAAAAGTTGTCGGCCGTGGTATTCCTCTGCGTGGCCAGACCCGTGAATTAGTATGTGCAGTGCGAGATTATTTTGAAAAAGAAATAGAAAATAATGGCCCTTTGCTTCCGTTTAAAAAAGTGATTGAGAGAACAGCAGCGGCTCTGGGAATTAGCAGAACTTCCGTGATGTCCATCGGGAAGGAAAAGTCCCGCTTAATGGAGACAGACGTGGCAGCCACAATGTCCACTCCAGGTAAGAAACGACCACGGGACAAACCTGTCACCAAACTGGACGTGTTTCAGGAGGACGCAATCCGGCAGCATATTTATCGATATTACGCCAGGAAAGAGCGTCCTACCCTTGGGAAACTAGTGAAATCGTTAAGAGAGGAGGAGTTGTTCAGTGGCGGTAAAACTTCATTGGGGGTGGTGCTGGATAACTTAGGGTTTCGCTGGGGGAAGTACACCGGACGAACTATTTTGATGGAGAGGGAAGACATCGTTGCCTCCCGATGTCGTTTCTTGAGGGCAGTGCGAAAGATAAATTTCGAAGACATTGTGTGGGTGGATGAAACCTGGGTTAACGCAGGTCATTCGACCCAGCGAGGGTGGACTGACGACACCACGAAAGGCACGATGCCAGCTCCTACAGGAAAAGGGGAAAGACTGATTTTGTGTCATGCTGGCACTTGCGAGGGGTTCATTCCAAATTCTACATTATTGTTTAGATCTAAGAAATCGGGCGATTATCACGAAGACATGGACCACGCTCGGTTTTTCAAGTGGTTTGAGGAATCGCTCATCCCTAACTTAGCAAGGCCGTGTGTCATCGTGATGGATAATGCTCCGTACCATACGGTGAAAATAGATAAACCTCCAACAATGGCCACATAAAAAAAAGATGAAATTATTCAGTGGCTTTTGCGCCATGACATCCCGGCTTCCCACGAATTGAAGAAAGCTGAACTGATCGAGCTTGTTAACATAAACAAGCCACGGTTCCCGCAATATTACGTGGATGAACTTGCGAAAAGAAGTGGTCACCAAGTGCTAAGACTGCCACCCTATCATTGCCACTTTAATGCCATCGAACTCATTTGGGCGCAAGTGAAGGGACATGTGGCCAGAAAAAACAAAACTTTTAAAATCAATGAGGTGACAATTCTCACACAGGAAGCTCTTGTCAATGTGTCCGCAGATGACTGGAAGAAAGCCGTCCAACATACCAGAAAAGTAATAAATGACGCGTGGTTAAAGGAAGGGCTTCTTGAGGAAAATGTGGACAAACTTATAATAAGTCTTGGCGGAGACGAAGATGAAGATGAGGAATCTGATCAATACAATTTCGTCGAAATGATGGAAGACTGTGGAGTATTTCCCCTTGAGAACAAATAAGGTACGTTTCATATTTTCATAGTGATTGATATTTGTATGTGTGTGTTTTTGTTCGATTTATAAGAAATATGAAGCTATTAACGCCTTCTCCTTTCGAAAAGGATTTTGAGCAAAATTTACATTCATTACTACTTTTGTTAAATAATACTACATAAATGAAATATTCGATTATGAAGAACGTGTAATATCTCGAGTTTTATAACGTCTTTTTTAGTCTTTTAGTTGAAACTTTTGAATTTCTCAAAATTTCGGGAGGGAACTGCAGCCCCATGAGAACCCCACACCCCCGACCCGACCACCCATTCTATATTGCGTAAATTCTGAATTCAACCTAAATTCATGGATGTTACTAAACATGCTGTAGTTACTCTTGTGGGGATATCAGTAAAACGCAATGTTCGTTCACGTCCAATCAATTTACAATTCACTATTTGATATCGCTGTGTAGACAACAATGAAATTAATATAAACTATAAAGGATGGATAATGTTGAGTAATCTGAACTCGACGTGCAATTTTAACTGGGGAGCGAAACGAAATATGCCACCACAAGTAACTGAACCCTAAACCTTGATTGCAGTGAGATGTTCATACGAACAGTATCCACAATACCCTAGAAAGAATTCTGACCTTCCGCAATAATTTCGAGTTTTCAGTTCGTCCCCCCCCCAATCACTTTCCACGAGAGAGTCCACCCCCAAAAAGGCCAAGCACGGCGAAGGCGGTTGCGGCCGTGTAGCAAGCGAATGCGTGGGTCTCCGCCTCCCTGCCTCTGCCTGAAATGCGAGCGAGCGAAGGGTGCATGTTGACAGGAAAAGATATCCTGTACGACTGGACAAAAAAAATTATAGTCTTAGACGTTTGGCAACACCGCTATTCCCCCCGTTCACACTAGCACAACTGAAGACGAAAGTCAGGGTTTCCTCAAGTCCAAACTCTATCCGGAGCGGCTATAGCTGAGAAAGGTAGCTGCGTTACATTGGTTTCCATGGCAACCATGACGTCGCTGCTTGAGCTGCGAGCTGCAGAGCCAGGGGAAGACAAAGCAAAGTACTGCACTTGTTTTCGAGGAGTTGAACTCGGTGCGTATTGTTATCCATGTCGTATTCTCTGATACAGTCTTAAGAGAAACATGAACCCTGTTTATGATTTAATGTGTGTTTGATAGAAACCTAATTGAAATTACGAAGATATGGAGGATGTTTTACATTTGTTTCCTACTAGTCCTTCACCTAACTTCAGCCACCAGCCGCCGCTGCATCGGATATCGAATCCGAGATCCCTTGATTACAAGGCGACGTTACTACTACGCCAACGGAGAGGCCCTTATCTACAAGACGTAGACTTTCATGTGCTAAACGTGCCACAGATTTGTACATTAGGGATGTTACCGAAGGAACTCCCTGGTGGACGCAGTGGTGATGTCGCCGCTTGTAATCAAGGGGTTACGGATTCGATACCCCGTGGAAGCACATAGTGGTTCGGATCCCAGTTTAGACTCTTGTCCAACCCCGATTAACGTATCTGTACATAGGTAATATACAGTAAATTATCCGAATGTTAGATCTACATTAGCTTGAGATGGACATCATCCCGAACGCATCTCGAATCGTAGGGTTATAATAAGTATAGTTTAAAACACTAGACAATGGATAATGTCCAATTATCATTCCATGCTAAGATAAGGTAACGTTCCCCGTCATTGCACCGTGCTATTAAGGCACATGAGGGGGGAATGTGGTAGTAGAGCCCCACACGGATGACGTGATCATACCCCAGAGATTTACCTCCGGAGTACATGGACATTGCTTGACAAATTCACACCTGGAATCACTCATCCGTGGAATCGAACCTGGGTCTTCCACGTAACTCCCAGACAGCCAACCGACAATTTTACGTCGCTTTTCTGTCCCTTTTGGCTAATCGCGAAGATGCGTTTGTTTGAGTTTTTGTTTTAAGTCCACTTCATGCTAGGCTAATCGGGACTGGACCTACAGTTGAAACTGGAATCCGAACCACTATGTGCCTCCACTAGGTATCGACCCCGGTATTCCTTGATTACAAGACGATGACGTCGCGAATATGAGGATGAGTGATGGTACGATGAAATTGATGAAGGGACCATTTGATGCTTTAAACAAATATACTGTAAAGATGAACAACGGAATTGAAGACCATGGCATTTCTCCACTGGTCTCTGAACACCACAATAATTTTAAAATTATCGCGTAGCGCCTCACAGCGGAGAACCTGCGAAACAGATGAAAAGAAATTCGATGCCTGATGGATGTCCAAGAACGCGGACTGGACCAAGGGAATGTCGGTGTCCTTCAGTGGCGAAATCCTCGCTCCAACGGATTTACAGCGACGGAACAAGCGGCACCCGATTTGATTTGAGGAAGGCGAGAAGAATTAATGACGTCGGGAGGAAGGACGGATTTATCTTGTCTCTTGCCTTGTAACGGAATCAGATAACACGCTCCCGGCAGTGTTTCTACATCAGGATCCGCGAGGCCAGAACGCAAGAGCGCTACGAGGAGAGAGAAATTGAAATCATTCAGGTTATTGTGTTTTGAGTGACTTGACAATCCCGAAACTTCTACAAGTTAGAATTAAACTTTATTTAAAATATGTGTGAAAAATGTATTTTTTTTAATTTCACGTCGCTTTTCTATAGTGCTACCTTACGGCCCTCGTTGAACGGAAGAAGGCGGAGATGCACAGAGACTTCTCGCCGAACGTTCTTTTGATTGTGGTCTATACTATTCAGTCTCACACAGTAGCATGGGCGGAGTTTGAGCTTTTGCTTTGGGGGGGCAGACTCTGGGAGAAGCATATGATGTAACTGAGGGTTGTTGAATAACCCCTAGCTTATAAGGGGCCCGGAGACCTTCCCCAGGAAATTAAAAAAGAACAACTTAAAAACACTGAGTTTTAGACCTTTTAGATTTGAAAATGTTAAATTTCCTCGCTTAAGTAAACAAATATTAATTAGTATATTGATTGTCAGTTTTGAAAGAAGCAAAACAGTACGATTATTGCATTTTGCATTTCATTATTTTTTTATTACTCGTATTACTTTAAAAAAGTTACGGTACAATAGTAAGCTGCACAAATTTTAGAAAAATTAAATTGAAAAGTTCTTTTGATGCCTCAGCAGTAACAGTTGACTCAACACAAAGTCATTTCACGTTTTTCTTTCTTCAAACTGTACACATCAATCAAATCGTCTAAGACCCGCTAATGCGGCGCAATTACCGCACATGCCACCATGCCAAACGTCAAGATTTGCGGCATGGCTTCATAACAAAAATGTAGTAACTGGACTTAATCATGCGTTATTTTTTTTAGTATTTTTCAAGTTCGAGGGCCTGCCCTCCCCCCCCCCCCCCGGCTCCTCCGAACTCCGCCTATGCAGAGTAGCCGTGCGGTCCGGCGTCATGCTTTGGGCTCCGGGAGGCGAGTCTCTTTGGGGAAGCGTGACAACTTTTCTCCTGAGATTTCATGCATGTATGGGACCGGTGGCAACTCACCATCGTGAGGAAATTGGGGAGCTACGAGTGAGTAGCATAACCCTGTCATGGAAACCTACAACAACCACACGTCAACCCATAACTGTTTGGATGATCTCCCACCTCGCCAGGTTGGAGTGAGACGGGCAGTGGTTAGGTGGGTCCTGGCCCCCACGGGCTGTTGCGCCACGGGTTATTTATTTATTTATTTTTATTTATTTCTACTATTCTAGTTTAGATGGCACAAGGTCTCGGTCTCGCCTCGAAATGAAACGAGAACGAGACCGGACCCTTCGATATTTGTCCAAACGAGACAACACCAAGGCTAGTTATTCTGATACTCTGAGTCTCGTCAATGACTTTGGTATGATGATTGAAAAAATTACCTGTACCAAATCTATTTTACGTTTCCTGTTCAGACATTTACTACGTTAATTTCAGATAAGCGCCAGGCCCCGTGGCGGAGTGGTAGCACATCTCGCTACGACGCCAGGGGTCCCGGGTTCGAATCCTGGCCTGTGCATGGATGTTTGTGAGTGCCCATTCATCAATTTCATCATGTCATCACTCATCCCCATCTTCGAAAATTAGCCAAAAGTGGCGCTTAAGGCGAAGTAAAATAAAGCAAATCAATCTATCAATTATAGATAAACATGGTGGGAAGAAATCGTCTTGTAGTCAAGAGATTCCGCGAACGAAGACAAGTCCTCTGTGCAACTAGTGATTCGAGAGGGCTCGACCAATGAACGCATGAGAGGGAAAAGAGAGGAAAGGGGCAACACGACAGTAGCTACCAAGCTGTTTGCAGCAGCGCGCACTGCTACGCTGTACAAGGAAGTGACGTTCAATTTAGTAGACTAATTGCTGTGTTCAAGTTCAGAAGATTCAACAAATGCCTGTCTGTTGCTTCACGTGACCATTCACCACACCTTACACCGCTCCAGAACGTAGTGCAAACGGTGCAACGAAGAAGACGACTCGGTGTTGTACTGTGGAACCAACAAGACGCCCAAGGCAGAGAGAGTCAAAAAGTTCAACGAACTTTACGGAGCTAATTCTGTACTGTGTGTGTGGTTACTCACACCCTGCTTACTTTTCATTCTGAACAGGCGTCATAATTCGATAGACTAATCTCTTCACCAAGGGCTCCGGCTGAAGCGCTGGAAGCAGCTTCTTAAAAGCATATTTACACGGGCGAACTTCAGTGGACCTGTAAACTCCGCTGACACGGGAATCGACAGGAAATCAGTTGAAATAACGTAACGTCAACCTTATGCAAAAAAACACCGTTAACGACAGGACGGAACTCGCCCAACGGCTTTAACGATCGGAAATTTGAATCTCCCTTAAATAGATCGGGACAACATTTCTTGCCCCCAGTTGTAATCAGAAAGTTATCGAGTGAACAGTTGTCTCGAAATCGATCTTTATGTAAGTATTTAGAACGGGAGTTGCACTCCCGAAAGAAGTTGCATTACAGGACCGTGCCTTGTCTACTAAATCAGCAGGACGAACAACACTACAAGACACCAGAGGTAAACGAACATTCCTTTATTCCATTTTTATGATTCTCATGACCCTGCCAGATCAGTCAATTCGAAGTGTAAATATCGAATGTCGAAGTGTTCTCCTTATTTCACAGGGCCGAGCCCCTTTGCATGTATAAACTTACCTCTCACAAAGGTGAGTTGCCTTAGGCTGGCATAGCTTAAAGATTCGATCCCGAAACCCGAGGGGTTGATACGCACCCACTTATTGTATCATTTTAAGTGTTTGATATGTTTAATATGTTAATTGTCTATTATGACGTAATTTGTTTTGTTCAATTGGGTAGTCTGTTATGGATATGGACTAACCTTAAAACATTTGATTGTGGGTTGTGAGGAGAGATATTATCTGTGATATTATTATGAATGTTGCTGGATAATGGAAGTGATTTAGGAAATGTGAATGTGTTAATTTGTGTAGTGAAGAAGTATTATAATCTAAATACACTTTTGTTTGTAATAAGAAGTTTAATTGTGAGTTCAAGTGTTATATATTTACATTAACTGACATCTAAATATATTTTGGTATGCGACAGTTAGCCAAGTTTACGTTAACATATCCCTATCTAATTTCCCACTACCTGAGGGCTTCATAGTAGGCTGATAAGTCTCAGGCTCGCCGTTGAGGAATAAACGTAAGTTGATCCTTTGAGAATATTCCGGGGAACGTAACAGGGTTTTATACGTGGTGGAAATGCGGGGTACAATGTAAATTTTACGGCAACGTCTAAGAGTATAGAAAAGTGAGTTCGTAATCTGAGGAATGCGAGCCTGACTTCTGCTTATAGGTGTTCCAGCGTGTGAACCTATTTCAGTGCTTTTCAGTACATTTCACAGCAAGGTTGTATTCAGGCTATAGTATATAACAGAAAGGGTATGCTTTGTGCAAGAGATAGCTTACCAGCTACGAATGAATGGAATAAGAACCTCTTCAAAAACCATAATCCTAAAACATGTTCATCCATAAATCAGTATTCGTTGTAATCTCCTTTCTCACATTCAGCCTTTCCTCCTTTGCGGGTCATTATGGCTTCAAAATGACCCAAAAAGTTTAAAATTCGTAGTTGGCAACACTGCTGAGAAGCATCCTTTTGGCTTATTTTACGGGACAACCTACCCAACACCTGCGACTATGCGTGGACAAAAATACCAGGAGCAATGTGTGGGGGCTGTGAAATCCTGCAATAAACCTGCCAAGGGTCCACAATATCCAAATAACAGATAATCCTCTTAATGAAATGAATTTCCTGCTGCGTCTCTGTGATCCAATGCAGTGTTGCTGCCTCCTACCACTTTCTAAACGCCCCCTCCCTTCCCCGTGAGCCCTGTCCAAAAAAGACTTCAAGAGTTCCAAGGAAGAAGCTTGTAAAAACTGCGGGATGACAATCCTTGGTGGCAGGCTACAGCAATTCATTTATGTCCGGTTAACATTTATTCTGATCCATAAACGTCCTCTATCGCAACGCATAAAGACTCAAGGTTATCGTGCCCCCCTTTAACATACTTTCCTTGTATGGTTCTTTCCCTCACTCTTATAAGCCATGTCGGTGTATTTTATGGTGTGGCAGGACCAATGAAATTCTAATAAAACACGCACAGGAAGATAAAGAGACAGTGGCGACTCTAAGGTGGGGGTGGTGCAGGTAAATGTAATGGCAGCACTTGAAAACATGACTGGGCAACTCGTCGTATTTGTGGAATAGCGCTCTCGTATGCACGTGGACTACAGACTACATCTGATTCGTGGGTGGCACAGCAGTGTGGCATCGTAATCATGGCAGAAGAAACAGCTTTACCACGGCTGACTCGGTGGCCCAGGTGGTAGAGTAATGGCCCGGATTCGAGTCCTGGTTTAGCTGCATTTTCAGCTTAAATTTGCACCCGTGTATACCAAATTATAAGATAAAGTAACAATATTAGTTACAAAAAAGTTTCATAAATAATATTCATAGTTCTAAATAAATTTTTAATATCATTACGTAAAGGTGTGACGTCACTGCATAAGCGGCTGTCCGACGGATAGTCGAGTCATTTCGTTGCCTGGACCTATCCCTCCGTTCACTCCAGCAAGATAAGTCTCATGTGAAGCTTTCAATATTATTTCAGAAAATCAGTCAAAAATTAAACTAACATATATGCTCATAATTTCAAAATATTTTACCAGTCATCCAGAAATTGATGTAAGTATCTTCATGATCCAGCAGGTGAGTTTCTGTGGAATGCGTAAAACTGACTTTCTCCACAAAACAAAACAGCAATCCCAATTACATTTTTAGATTATATCTAATAGTAACCTTAACTACAAGTCGTCACTTTTGTGCAGAATGCCTAAAACGTAGCTTAATTGAAATTTCTTAACCAATAGGACTCGGCTTCGGATCTCCATTTAAACTGTATGTCCAGTCCCAATTTGCCTCTCTGTGCATAAAGTATAGGCTTAAATAAGCTTTACACTTCCTAAGATGGGCTCACTTAACATTTTTATGATGAACGATAACATTTAGCACTCTTTCATTAATCTAAAAACAATAAGGAAAACAATTCAAATATTTCATAGTTATTTATAAAATATAGAGGCCCATATAGTGAAATATTTACGTAGGTTTAAGTGTGAGAATAAAATATACGCGTATAATAAACTTCTTACCTTGAATATTTAATTTGGACAGGAACTCCATTCTTCTCTTGGCAACCTCTGTGGTAAAATGGTTATTAGCACAGCGCACTACGACGCCAGGGGACCCGGGTTCAAATCCAGGCATGGACATGGGTATTCTTTGTGAATGACCCTTCATGAATTTCAACGTATCGTCACTCATTCTCATCGTCGCGATTAGCTAAAGTGGCAGAAGAGCAACGCAAAATAACAAATCAAATCCATTCTTCTCTTCCTTGCGATGCCAGAGGCCTGCATATCTTCACGATTTCAGTTGAGTTGGTGTTTTAAGTCCACTTTATGCACAGTAAGGCTAATCGGGACTGGACCTACAGTTTAAAGTGGAATCCGAACCACTATGTGCCTCCACCGGGTATCGAACCCGGGACCCCTTGATTACAAGGCGACGACGCTACCACTGCGCCATCGGGGAGGCCTTTCACGATTTGAAGTTCATCCTCATGCAAAAGCAGAGTAAATTGTTTCGGCAATAGTTCGTTAATTATGTCATTCATTTTCGTTCACTAAACGACGCATCACAGATCATTCGAAACATATATACGTAATTCACTCACTCAATACACTTAAGAAAATCCACACAGTAAGAAACCTAATTTTCTTAAACTTCCTTCAACGCGATTTCCACTCGCAAAATGCCCTTTGTCATCTCCGGCCAGTCAGTCTACCCCAGCCAGTCAAACAAAGCAGCAGAGGGGTTGAAAACATCGTAAAGCGTGGTTTGTTGGTTGAAGGTCAGCGGCCTGTGAGTTCTGCATGTGTTCGATGGGACAGTGTTGTTTTGGCCTAGAGGACAAATTCCCTATCACATGCCAGCCACTCTTTTCAAAATTTCCCTTACCTGGGGAAATCCAATTCTGGTTAGCGCATTGGCATCGCTGTAAGGTTTTACCGCCGTTGTAAAACGAAGAGTTCCCTGTCTAAGAAGCCACTACAAATACGTCACCGACCGCCTCCAGGTGCTGGTCGGGGAAGAATTTAACCGCTGAAGTCTGGTGGTAGTTTTCAAGGAAAGGAGTTCATCCCCATGTATAGAACGAGCACAAGGAAAACAAACCTTGGACGAAAAATTCCGGCGCAGCCTTTTCTTCCGTTCACCTCGTGCCATAAGGAAGCATGGTCCACTCTCTCCCTCCTCTCCTCGCGGGAGTACGGTGCACAGGAGTCGCGGGTTTTATACTATCATTTTTTTCCCGCGGTCGTTGTTTGAGAGTGAAGCATCGTCACATTTAATAGTCGATTATTTTCTGTATTTAATCTGGGCTTCGGTGCTGGCCTAGGTAGCCTAGAATATACGCGCCTGGACGATACGATGAATTTGATGAAGGGACATTCACAAAGAATAACGATGGCCATGACTGGATTTGAACCCAGGACTATTAGCGTCGTAGTACGCTGTGCTAATAACCATTTTACCACAGATGTTGCCAAGAGAAGAACAAAGTTTCTGTTTAAATTAAATATTCAAGATAAGAAGTTTATTATATATTTCATTCTTCCACGTAGGCCTACATGAATAATTCACAATATGGGCCTCTATATTTTATAAATAACCATGAAACACTTTTTAAATTTTTCCTTATTGTTTCTATATTAATGAAACAGTAACATATTTATAATTATTTGTAAATTTTAATGTATGTATTTTTAATCACAATGCCACATCACTTCAAAATCCAAGAAATTGAACGAAAAAGAACCTAGCATTTGAACATTATGATACGAGATATGATGAGATAGCCAAGATTTTTAACGCAGCTTACGCCACTGCTGTGGTTACATACAACATTACTCCATACGCAACGGAGAAATTAAGCAATTAATGTAAATAATTAATTTACATATTATTACAAATCGATGTAAAAATATGTGAACGTATTAAATAGAAACTTATATTATTATATTTCTGAGACACTTTGCTCAGGCCGGCTCCAGAAATTATATCTCTAGATACGTGCCTAGTGATGTGACGCCTTTGGATGGTAACTAGCTTTGTTATTTTACACTGGAATTATACAAATTTGGTATCGGTAACGGCAAATGGTGAAGAGAGAGAGAGAGAGAGAGAGAGAGAGAGAGAGAGAGAGAGAGAGAGAGAGAGAGATTGGGGGGGGGGAGAGAATGTTCACCATTACCTATTTTTCGAGTCTGTGCAACATTACTATTTACTGGATTTGCCAGCATCTTTGTTCATTTGTTTTAAAGAAGAAAGCTTTGACAATATAACAAAAATAATGCTTGGCTCGGCAGCCCTTGATGGGCCTTGACCTATCTCCCGATTGCCAGTCTCCCTTCCACAATCCTACCTAGAGGTGTGGAGATCTACAACCGGTAATGCATTGACGTGGGGTCAGCACGTCGAACCCTCAGCCGTTGTAGGAGATTTCCTACACCGGGTTACGCTACTCGCTCGTAGCTCTCAAATTTCTTCACGATGCTGGTCCTATACACAGGGCAATTAACCCAGAAAAACTCGAACAAATGCCGTCCCGTAGTCGGAATCCAAAGCACAGCGCCTTAGAACGCACGGCCACGGAGGATGACAAATTTAAAGTAATATGAAGGTCTAATTTCAACAAATTAATTCCATAATCTAACTAGGAAATAATACATTATTATCTTTTTGGTAAAAAAAAAAAAAAGGCATTCATCTCCAGAGCTAAATTAAGTCACTTGAATCCGGTTCTAAATCAGAATCTGAATCCTCATACAACCAATTGTCCTCTGCACCATGCAATGCAATACCAACGCACACTTCCTAAAAGATTAACACTGTCTTCATTTTCACAGCATCCCATAAAGATGTGGCCCAGTCCTATACTTCCTTTCTCCTGATATCCAGACCTATTTTTGAATATTTGTAGTGCGTCTTATACGCTCGGAAATACAATACATTATTAAACAGAATATACCATAATTTGAAAGTGTTATGACTATTAGTAATAACATTTTAAAACTCTTCTTGTACTGTAATTTAATTCAGGTTAACTATATATATACACGATAAAAAATACATAGAAAGCATCTTATCAATCCCAAAATAAGACAATCATCTTCAAAAGAATCCTGGTCATACAAATAAACTTCTATATCTTCCCATTTAAAACGCTTCTTCTCTTTGTAAGCATGTTCATGCCGAGCAGAAGATTCTCGCTTATCTGGTGGACGTTCTTCGCCGTTCTTTTCCTTTACTCTGTCTATCTCTGGCTGCCAATCCGAAGAGCAAGGCATCACCTTGCCAGGCTCCTTCTCTTTCTCAGCCTTTTCCTTCCACGTGATACACCTACGAATAAAAGATTCTCGCTTATCTGGTGGACGTTCTTCGCCGTTCTTTTCCTTTACTCTGTCTATCTCTGGCTGCCAATCCGAAGAGCAAGGCATCACCTTGCCAGGCTCCTTCTCTTTCTCAGCCTTTTCCTTCCACGTGATACACCTACGAATAAAAGATTCTCGCTTATCTGGTGGACGTTCTTCGCCGTTCTTTTCCTTTACTCTGTCTATCTCTGGCTGCCAATCCGAAGAGCAAGGCATCACCTTGCCAGGCTCCTTCTCTTTCTCAGCCTTTTCCTTCCACGTGATACACCTACGAATAAAAGATTCTCGCTTATCTGGTGGACGTTCTTCGACGTTCTTTTCCTTTACTCTGTCTATCTCTGGCTGCCAATCCGAAGAGCAAGGCATCACCTTGCCAGGCTCCTTCTCTTTCTCAGCCTTTTCCTTCCACGTGATACACCTACGAATAAAAGATTCTCGCTTATCTGGTGGACGTTCTTCGACGTTCTTTTCCTTTACTCTGTCTATCTCTGGCTGCCAATCCGAAGAGCAAGGCATCACCTTGCCAGGCTCCTTCTCTTTCTCAGCCTTTTCCTTCCACGTGATACACCTACGAATAAAAGATTCTCGCTTATCTGGTGGACGTTCTTCGCCGTTCTTTTCCTTTACTCTGTCTATCTCTGGCTGCCAATCCGAAGAGCAAGGCATCACCTTGCCAGGCCCCTTCTCTTTCTCAGCCCTTTCCTTCCACGTGATACACCTACGAATAAAAGATTCTCGCTTATCTGGTGGACGTTCTTCGCCGTTCTTTTCCTTTACTCTGTCTATCTCTGGCTGCCAATCCGAAGAGCAAGGAATCACCTTGCCAGGCTCCTTCTCTTTCTCAGCCTTTTCCTTCCACGTGATACACCTACGAATAAAAGATTCTCGCTTATCTGGTGGACGTTCTTCGCCGTTCTTTTCCTTTACTCTGTCTATCTCTGGCTGCCAATCCGAAGAGCAAGGCATCACCTTGCCAGGCTCCTTCTCTTTCTCAGCCTTTTCCTTCCACGTGATACACCTACGAATAAAAGATTCTCGCTTATCTGGTGGACGTTCTTCGCCGTTCTTTTCCTTTACTCTATCTCTGGCTGCCAATCCGAAGAGCAAGGCATCACCTTGCCAGGCTCCTTCTCTTTCTCAGCCTTTTCCTTCCACGTGATACACCTACGAATAAAAGATTCTCGCTTATCTGGTGGACGTTCTTCGCCGTTCTTTTCCTTTACTCTGTCTATCTCTGGCTGCCAATCCGAAGAGCAAGGCATCACCTTGCCAGGCCCCTTCTCTTTCTCAGCCCTTTCCTTCCACGTGATACACCTACGAATAAAAGATTCTCGCTTATCTGGTGGACGTTCTTCGCCGTTCTTTTCCTTTACTCTGTCTATCTCTGGCTGCCAATCCGAAGAGCAAGGAATCACCTTGCCAGGCTCCTTCTCTTTCTCAGCCTTTTCCTTCCACGTGATACACCTACGAATAAAAGATTCTCGCTTATCTGGTGGACGTTCTTCGCCGTTCTTTTCCTTTACTCTGTCTATCTCTGGCTGCCAATCCGAAGAGCAAGGCATCACCTTGCCAGGCTCCTTCTCTTTCTCAGCCTTTTCCTTCCACGTGATACACCTACGAATAAAAGATTCTCGCTTATCTGGTGGACGTTCTTCGCCGTTCTTTTCCTTTACTCTGTCTATCTCTGGCTGCCAATCCGAAGAGCAAGGCATCACCTTGCCAGGCTCCTTCTCTTTCTCAGCCTTTTCCTTCCACGTGATACACCTACGAATAAAAGATTCTCGCTTATCTGGTGGACGTTCTTCGCCGTTCTTTTCCTTTACTCTGTCTATCTCTGGCTGCCAATCCGAAGAGCAAGGCATCACCTTGCCAGGCCCCTTCTCTTTCTCAGCCTTTTCCTTCCACGTGATACACCTACGAATAAAAGATTCTCGCTTATCTGGTGGACGTTCTTCGCCGTTCTTTTCCTTTACTCTGTCTATCTCTGGCTGCCAATCCGAAGAGCAAGGAATCACCTTGCCAGGCTCCTTCTCTTTCTCAGCCTTTTCCTTCCACGTGATACACCTACGAATAAAAGATTCTCGCTTATCTGGTGGACGTTCTTCGCCGTTCTTTTCCTTTACTCTGTCTATCTCTGGCTGCCAATCCGAAGAGCAAGGCATCACCTTGCCAGGCTCCTTCTCTTTCTCAGCCTTTTCCTTCCACGTGATACACCTACCGATAAACGATTCTCGCTTATCTGGTGGACGTTCTTCGCCGTTCTTTTCCTTTACTCTGTCTATCTCTGGCTGCCAATCCGAAGAGCAAGGCATCACCTTGCCAGGCTCCTTCTCTTTCTCAGCCTTTTCCTTCCACGTGATACACCTACGAATAAAAGATTCTCGCTTATCTGGTGGACGTTCTTCGACGTTCTTTTCCTTTACTCTGTCTATCTCTGGCTGCCAATCCGAAGAGCAAGGCATCACCTTGCCAGGCTCCTTCTCTTTCTCAGCCTTTTCCTTCCACGTGACACACCTACGAATAAAAGATTCTCGCTTATCTGGTGGACGTTCTTCGCCGTTCTTTTCCTTTACTCTGTCTATCTCTGGCTGCCAATCCGAAGAGCAAGGCATCACCTTGCCAGGCTCCTTCTCTTTCTCAGCCTTTTCCTTCCACGTGATACACCTACGAATAAAAGATTCTCGCTTATCTGGTGGACGTTCTTCGACGTTCTTTTCCTTTACTCTGTCTATCTCTGGCTGCCAATCCGAAGAGCAAGGCATCACCTTGCCAGGCTCCTTCTCTTTCACAGCCTTTTCCTTCCACGTGATACACCTACGAATAAAAGGTTCTCAATTTTATCTGGTGGACGTTCTTCGCCGTTCTTTTCCTTTACTGTCTCTATCTCTGGCTGCCAATCCGAAGAGCAAGGCATCACCTTGCCAGGCTCCTTCTCTTTCTCAGCCTTTTCCTTCCACGTGATACACCTACGAATAAAATATTCTCGCTTATCTGGTGGACGTTCTTCGCCGTTCTTTTCCTTTACTCTGTCTATCTCTGGCTGCCAATCCGAAGAGCAAGGCATCACCTTGCCAGGCTCCTTCTCTTTCTCAGCCTTTTCCTTCCACGTGATACACCTACGAATAAAAGATTCTCGCTTATCTGGTGGACGTTCTTCGCCGTTCTTTTCCTTTACTCTGTCTATCTCTGGCTGCCAATCCGAAGAGCAAGGCATCACCTTGCCAGGCTCCTTCTCTTTCTCAGCCTTTTCCTTCCACGTGATACACCTACGAATAAAAGATTCTCGCTTATCTGGTGGACGTTCTTCGCCGTTCTTTTCCTTTACTCTGTCTATCTCTGGCTGCCAATCCGAAGAGCAAGGCATCACCTTGCCGGGCTCCTTCTCTTTCTCAGCCTTTTCCTTCCACGTGATACACCTACGAATAAAAGATTCTCGCTTATCTGGTGGACGTTCTTCGCCGTTCTTTTCCTTTACTCTGTCTATCTCTGGCTGCCAATCCGAAGAGCAAGGCATCACCTTGCCAGGCTCCTTCTCTTTCTCAGCCTTTTCCTTCCACGTGATACACCTACGAATAAAAGATTCTCGCTTATCTGGTGGACGTTCTTCGCCGTTCTTTTCCTTTACTCTGTCTATCTCTGGCTGCCAATCCGAAGAGCAAGGCATCACCTTGCCAGGCTCCTTCTCTTTCTCAGCCTTTTCCTTCCACGTGATACACCTACGAATAAAAGATTCTCGCTTATCTGGTGGACGTTCTTCGCCGTTCTTTTCCTTTACTCTGTCTATCTCTGGCTGCCAATCCGAAGAGCAAGGCATCACCTTGCCAGGCTCCTTCTCTTTCTCAGCCTTTTCCTTCCACGTGATACACCTACGAATAAAAGATTCTCGCTTATCTGGTGGACGTTCTTCGCCGTTCTTTTCCTTTACTCTGTCTATCTCTGGCTGCCAATCCGAAGAGCAAGGAATCACCTTGCCAGGCTCCTTCTCTTTCTCAGCCTTTTCCTTCCACGTGATACACCTACGAATAAAAGATTCTCGCTTATCTGGTGGACGTTCTTCGCCGTTCTTTTCCTTTACTCTGTCTATCTCTGGCTGCCAATCCGAAGAGCAAGGCATCACCTTGCCAGGCTCCTTCTCTTTCTCAGCCTTTTCCTTCCACGTGATACACCTACCGATAAAAGATTCTCGCTTATCTGGTGGACGTTCTTCGCCGTTCTTTTCCTTTACTCTGTCTATCTCTGGCTGCCAATCCGAAGAGCAAGGCATCACCTTGCCAGGCTCCTTCTCTTTCTCAGCCTTTTCCTTCCACGTGATACACCTACGAATAAAAGATTCTCGCTTATCTGGTGGACGTTCTTCGCCGTTCTTTTCCTTTAATCTGTCTATCTCTGGCTGCCAATCCGAAGAGCAAGGCATCACCTTGCCAGGCTCCTTCTCTTTCTCAGCCTTTTTCTTCCACGTGATACACCTACGAATAAAAGATTCTCGCTTATCTGGTGGACGTTCTTCGCCGTTCTTTTCCTTTACTCTGTCTATCTCTGGCTGCCAATCCGAAGAGCAAGGCATCACCTTGCCAGGCTCCTTCTCTTTCTCAGCCTTTTCCTTCCACGTGATACACCTACGAATAAAAGATTCTCGCTTATCTGGTGGACGTTCTTCGCCGTTCTTTTCCTTTACTCTGTCTATCTCTGGCTGCCAATCCGAAGAGCAAGGCATCACCTTGCCAGGCTCCTTCTCTTTCTCAGCCTTTTCCTTCCACGTGATACACCTACGAATAAAAGATTCTCGCTTATCTGGTGGACGTTCTTCGCCGTTCTTTTCCTTTACTCTGTCTATCTCTGGCTGCCAATCCGAAGAGCAAGGCATCACCTTGTCAGGCTCCTTCTCTTTCTCAGCCTTTTCCTTCCACGTGATACACCTACGAATAAAAGATTCTCGCTTATCTGGTGGACGTTCTTCGCCGTTCTTTTCCTTTACTCTGTCTATCTCTGGCTGCCAATCCGAAGAGCAAGGCATCACCTTGCCAGGCTCCTTCTCTTTCTCAGCCTTTTCCTTCCACGTGATACACCTACGAATAAAAGATTCTCGCTTATCTGGTGGACGTTCTTTGCCGTTCTTTTCCTTTACTCTGTCTATCTCTGGCTGCCAATCCGAAGAGCAAGGCATCACCTTGCCAGGCTCCTTCTCTTTCTCAGCCTTTTCCTTCCACGTGATACACCTACGAATAAAAGATTCTCGCTTATCTGGTGGACGTTCTTCGCCGTTCTTTTCCTTTACTCTGTCTATCTCTGGCTGCCAATCCGAAGAGCAAGGCATCACCTTGCCAGGCTCCTTCTCTTTCTCAGCCTTTTCCTTCCACGTGATACACCTACGAATAAAAGATTCTCGCTTATCTGGTGGACGTTCTTCGCCGTTCTTTTCCTTTACTCTGTCTATCTCTGGCTGCCAATCCGAAGAGCAAGGCATCACCTTGCCAGGCTCCTTCTCTTTCTCAGCCTTTTCCTTCCACGTGATACACCTACCGATAAAAGATTCTCGCTTATCTGGTGGACGTTCTTCGCCGTTCTTTTCCTTTACTCTGTCTATCTCTGGCTGCCAATCCGAAGAACAAGGCATCACCTTGCCAGGCTCCTTCTCTTTCTCAGCCTTTTCCTTCCACGTGATACACCTACGAATAAAAGATTCTCGCTTATCTGGTGGACGTTCTTCGCCGTTCTTTTCCTTTACTCTGTCTATCTCTGGCTGCCAATCCGAAGAGCAAGGCATCACCTTGCCAGGCTCCTTCTCTTTCTCAGCCTTTTCCTTCCACGTGATACACCTACGAATAAAAGATTCTCGCTTATCTGGTGGACGTTCTTCGCCGTTCTTTTCCTTTACTCTGTCTATCTCTGGCTGCCAATCCGAAGAGCAAGGCATCACCTTGCCAGGCTCCTTCTTTTTCTCAGCCTTTTCCTTCCACGTGATACACCTACGAATAAAAGATTCTCGCTTATCTGGTGGACGTTCTTCGCCGTTCTTTTCCTTTACTCTGTCTATCTCTGGCTGCCAATCCGAAGAGCAAGGCATCACCTTGCCAGGCTCCTTCTCTTTCTCAGCCTTTTCCTTCCACGTGATACACCTACGAATAAAAGATTCTCGCTTATCTGGTGGACGTTCTTCGCCGTTCTTTTCCTTTACTCTGTCTATCTCTGGCTGCCAATCCGAAGAGCAAGGCATCACCTTGCCAGGCTCCTTCTCTTTCTCAGCCTTTTCCTTCCACGTGATACACCTACGAATAAAAGATTCTCGCTTATCTGGTGGACGTTCTTTTCCTTTACTCTGTCTATCTCTGGCTGCCAATCCGAAGAGCAAGGCATCACCTTGCCAGGCTCCTTCTCTTTCTCAGCCTTTTCCTTCCACGTGATACACCTACGAATAAAAGATTCTCGCTTATCTGGTGGACGTTCTTCGCCGTTCTTTTCCTTTACTCTGTCTATCTCTGGCTGCCAATCCGAAGAGCAAGGCATCACCTTGCCAGGCTCCTTCTCTTTCTCAGCCTTTTCCTTCCACGTGATACACCTACGAATAAAAGATTCTCGCTTATCTGGTGGACGTTCTTTTCCCTTACTCTGTCTATCTCTGGCTGCCAATCCGAAGAGCAAGGCATCACCTTGCCAGGCTCCTTCTCTTTCTCGGCCTTTTCCTTCCACGTGATACACCTACGAATAAAAGATTCTCGCTTATCTGGTGGACGTTCTTCGCCGTTCTTTTCCTTTACTCTGTCTATCTCTGGCTGCCAATCCGAAGAGCAAGGCATCACCTTGCCAGGCTCCTTCTCTTTCTCAGCCTTTTCCTTCCACGTGATACACCTACGAATAAAAGATTCTTGCTTATCTGGTGGACGTTCTTCGCCGTTCTTTTCCTTTACTCTGTCTATCTCTGGCTGCCAATCCAGAGAGCATGGCATCACCTTGCCTGGCTTCTTCACATCCTGAGCTAATCTTGTGCCAATCTCCTGATACAGGCCTTCGGCGTGTCTTACAAGATCCGTTACAGTGTTCGTGATGGTGGTGGACTCCTCGATCACTTTCGCAGCAGTTTCTTTTATTTTTGTCACTCTCGGCGCGATGTTACGATGTTCTATGCGTAATATCTCCACCAGAACCCTTGTATTCCCCAATTTTAATTTATCTGTCCTATCGTATATTTGCAACTTCTCTTTCATTCCTTGAAAGATAGGTCTCAAATAATGATATTCCATGTAAAACTGGTCTCTCCATGTAAAGTCTGTCTGGGTGGACTCGTGCACATGGTTCAAAATGGTGATGTCTTCTTCAATTCCGTGGACAGGTTTTCTTCCTTTCGTCACTGTATCCTCTATTTCCGCACGATTTTCTCCTTGGCCTAGTGGTTTATTTCGGTCCTGTGCTTCTCTACCAAGGAATTCTAATACAATCTTTTTATTCAATGTACGATGCTTACAGTCACTGTTTTCCTTGAAAGTGGTCAACTCAGCCTGTTGTCGTTCTTTGACTTGATTAACATTCATACCATCATTTTTCAAAGAATAGTAATGCTCAATAACTTCTCTAATGCTCCAGAAAGATCCAGATATTTCATTCTGCGAGCTGTCTTCACTTTCTATGCAAAGAACTTGCTCACAACGCTCAGAAAACACCATAACCCGCAATCCAGCATACCAAAGTCCGTACGTTCCACATCCTAATACAATCTCTGTCTTTTACCAATGTGTGAACCTGAAACTTTCAAATGTGTAATCCAATCGTTCGCAAGTGGTCACTGTAACTACAAACTGCTTACGGGCATCCAAAATTTGCATTGTTTGGTTCGACTCGGTACTTGAAATTTCAAGAAGTTTGTCGCACTCTTCTTGCGCCGTCCAAGTAGTAAGTTCCCGCATCTCCGTGATGATTGCACCGCCGTGCGATAAATAGAACTGTGATGCTGCGTCTATGATATCCGTATAGGAGTGTACCCTGTATAGGTGAAGGCTGTACAAAGCTTCGTACGCCTCGAGGAATACCATCCGACGCACTGCTCTCCGTACGAGGGATCGAGGGGCTGTTCTCATCGCTTCCTGCATCGCAGGACTTAGCAGTCTTCTTCTAATCACAGCCCGCAGGAGACCTGGGGTCTGCCTGCGTTCTGTCACCCGTGGCTGCATACCAATTCCTCCTAAGCCATTATGAATAGTGCGAAAACCTCAAAAAAAAAAAAAAAAGGAACTTAAACTAAAGCTTTGTGTGTTTTCAGGCTACGTTGCAACAATGGAAACCTTGCTGCATTGTTAATAACAATGCCTGATGCATCAACAATAATACTTTAAATAACCAAGTGTTGATTAAGGATGATCCTGTTCCTCGTTTTCACAAGATATAGAAGCTTTTAATTTGTACCGAAATATGACATTTTTTAAAGTAAATGCAAGCACAAGAGGAAATTGATTAATTGATCGAATTGAAAATTGTGGGTGTCAGTACTTAGGCCGGAAACAACACGTGCAAACAGTATTCGTACACCAAGGAACTCGGGATGAAAGAGATTACTGTAGTGCGGATAGGAGCAAGACTTCTGTGCAATTGCTGCAGCTAAATGCAACGGGAGAGTGCCAACTTACGACACAGAGTCAATATGGGGCACAACGCGAAAGAGACAGCTGAAAGTGAGCGGAAATTGATTATTAATTTGCATAATGAGTGTAAAAGTAAACGGAATTTTTTTGCGAATTAAGGGGGGGATTCCCCCCCCCCACCAGAACATTTTATCTCCGGCAAAATAAAATTATTTTTAATCCTGCCAGGGTTGTTTTTATCCCCCTCAAAGAAAATGGAATTGAAAGGATATGATATAACATTTCTTAACTTAAAAAAAACATGCAGCCTTCTGGATTAAAGGAGGACCATTCTGCAACTGATCAACCTCACCGAATATGTATTCAAGTGTTTACAAGGAAATTTGGGTAAGTTTTCGGTGTTCCTAGTTCGATAGCTCTTCTTGTGTACGAGTTAGAATGTAAATACACTGTTTCTAAATTACGTCATAAAATATATTACGTAAGAGTTAATGACTTAGATTAGAACCAATATTTTCTGATACTTAGAACCGTAAGGCAATAGTTTAGTTTAGTTTAGTGAGCTGGCCTAATGGGCCAACGACGCCCGCAGGTGGGGGACACTGGCTCCAACCTAAGATATCTAGGAAAAGTTCATGTAATTCGAATGGTTGAAATAAATGTAGCGATATTTTATTCCAAAGAATATTGTTTTCTGCAATTTACGGGCTGCCAGTTACAGCAAATTAGCTGCCATGTCCAACAAAATAATGTTGACTGCCGTTACTAGGGATGTGCAGGGCTGGTCGGGATGGGATTGGGAAGGAAATATTAATAATTCTGACCTTTGGGACTGAAAAAATTATCCATTTCCCGACCACGTTGAAAAAAATTCGGGTGAAAATCTTGAATTTTGCACACTATATCCTCTTCACGATTGTTTCTGCACTTCTGGAATGAGAACTCTTAATTTTTAAAAAATTGGGACACTCACAGATTAGTGAAAATAATAACGAATATACAAGTTTTTATGACTTAAGGGCATGATATGAAATCTTACTATGCGGGAAAAACCTGCGCCCCCCCCCCCCCAAAAAAAAACGAAAAGTTTAATTCGCACAGTGCCGAGGACTGCTTCAGGCTAAGGTAAGCAAGGTACTTTACTTCACAATAACGCATCTACGCGAGCTTAAAACAACGAAAAACGTTCATAAACAACATAATCTTCATCAATCATGCACAATTCTTCACATTTTAGCGTACAGATGGTCAAGGGTACGAAAATAAGCACAGCTCATTGCAATACATATCGGCGGTACAACGCATTGTAATACGTATATAGCCCCGCGACAGGTTAACCTTGCAGCAACTTTTCACATATATAGACCCAAAAGTGCGCGCAGAAAATAGTTCCGCTGCAATACTGCGGATTTTCTCACTATCTGTGATATGAGCAGCTCGGCGGTTAAGGTGAGACTGGCACGTGGATGCTGAGTGCCGTTTTAGAGTGGATTGATACATAAAACCTGCTGCAAACTTAACCTGTCGCGGGGCTTAGCTACACATTCTCAAATTATGAGAACCTTAGGGTTCGTTAGTAATAGGCTTATTCAGAAACGCAGTTGTAAACATCACGAATATACTCTTCTCATAGTGCACAATGGAGTTGAACATAGCGGAAAACAAAACACACAATATGACATTCCAGATAAAATGTATATATTTTTAATGTACTTACCCCACTGTTGATTCCAGGAATGGTTTCGTTTACATGCAAGTTTCAACTGTAAATTTCATTCACTAAAAGCACATCATTTAGTACAATAAGTACACAAAAGTAACACTACCTAAAATCGCTCTTACGTCAATATCAGCGAAAAGAATTGCACCGTTTAACGGCCATTTAAACACACACCAGCACCAAGCACCCACGCGCACAATAATCGAGCAACTCCTTCTACGCAGCGAAATTAGGTCATCGAATTCAGCGCCATCTATGAATGAATCCAAGAAATGCAAAAGACCATTGCCAATATAAATCTCGAGGTGCTTTGGGGGGGAATAAAATCTAGCTAAACCCTTGTAAGATATTGTTTAAAATTCCATGTTTCCTCCTCCTTACGTTTATTTCTTATTAATATGTTATTTTGCGGATGTATTGAGAAACAGAAGAAAAATGAACCTCTTTTCGAACACATTCACATTCACAGACTTATATGTTCAGCAGTTTTACGAAACCTCTATGTTTTTCGATATGTTTCTTGAGAACGCACACGTATACACAAGCACACACAGGGTGATACAAAATTCTACGATACATTTTGTCTGTTCATTATACAAATACACATAGGCGTGCGGGGCAAGGGGGGCAAATGTCCCCCCTAATCATGGACGTCCGCAGACTTTTTCTAGGGAGGGACAAGCAAGGTATTTTTCCATGAGGCATATTACCCCGATTATAGTGTTGTAGATTACTATGACTGAAATCAAATTATACGTGTGAAAATGTACTTTTAGGTTGACATTCGATTGCAAAGAGGGAGATCCTTGCCCCCCTTCCAGATGTCCATTTATATTTTCACCCAGAAATTTAGGATAGAGGAATCTTATCGCCGTTATTAAACGATATTATACTCTTATAGAAATTGAAGTATTTTCAAGCCGATTAAAGTTCAAAGCAACTACGGGGAAAGGAGATGAAGTGGCGCAACCACAGGGGGACAGGGTGCATTGCTCCCCAACCTTGGACGGAAATAAATTTTAGGGGGCAAACATGAAAGTAAAAGAAAGCAAGACTAGCAGAATCTAAGAGTAGCAGGACAAAAGAATACTCAAGGTGGAATTAGTTTTCACGTCTATCTTGCATTATTTCTTCCAGACGGCCAAGAGCACCTGAAGGGGGTCACAGAGCTGCAATTGATCCCTGGATTTAAAATTTTATACAATCTTGCTCGCTTCGGTCGCAATGTCTGCTTGAAGTCTTGTCATGTTCAGAGTCGTAGCTGGGGGTCGGCAGGAGTTGGCCCTGGACGCCGAACGGTCTAAATGAAAAAGAAAATGTAAAAGAGAATGCCATGGCGCTCCATGAAAATTTTTGAGCCATATTAAATCAATACTGTTTTCATTTTGCAAAAATTTGGATCTAAAAATTTTCTTGCTCGCTTCGCTCACAATTTCTTTTCTGTGCTGCATTGTAAATTACCAGGGAGAGAAGTAAGAACAAGTACTACTGCTAAAAGGTCGGGTGGGGGTGGGGGTGTATATATACACACACCCATCCATGCAATAAAACTAAAACAGTGAGAAAAAAAAGCTTTTTCTTTCCAAACTGAACTTTCATCAATGCTTTTGCCCCCCCCCTAATCACAGGGTCTGCGCACGCCTATGCAAATACATTATATTAGGCAAGAGAATATAGTATACATGCTATTAAGCTTCCTCAATGGCGTAGTGAGAATGGCGTCGCCTTGTAATCAAGCAGAACCTGGTTCGATCTCCTGTGGAGGCACATTGCACAATGGTTCGGATCCCACTATAAGCTGTAGGTCCAGTCCAGGATAGCCCTTTTGTGCATAAAGTGTGATTAAAACAAGACTCTAACGCAGATATCCTGGATTCTACATCGAAGCTACGCTATCTCATTGATCATCATCTATGAATTGGCATACTCGGGGGACTGATGGGGCTACAACCCCTCCTGAAAATTTTTAGAAATTCAAAAGTTACAAAGGAAAACAGTAAAGAATTCAGGAAAACCAAGATGGTAAATTTAAACGTACCTTAAAATCACCCTGATTAACATTTTTGTCTTTGAACACATATTGAAGGTCAAAAAAGGTAATTACGAATTATTTTATTCGCTACTTTCTACTGTACTTCCATAATTATCACGAAGTTTACCAATTATATTTTGACAGAGTTGACAGCCGGCCCCCGTGGCGCATTGGTTAGCACATCGCGCTACTACGCCAGGGGTCCCGGGTTCGAATCTCGGCCTGGGCATGGATGTTTGTTACTGTCCAATCCTCACTCATCCCCATCTTCGCAAATTAGCCAAAAGTGGCACAAAAAGCGAAGTTTGATTGAGTTAGTTTATTTTACTTCGCGTTTTGTGCCTCTTGGCTAATTTGCGAAGATGGGGATGAGTGATGAAATGATGAAATTGATGAATGGACATTCACAAACAACCAAGCCCGACCGGGATTCGAACCCGGGACCCTTGGCGTCGCAGCGCGAAAAAAGCGAAGTAAAACAAAGCTAAACAATAAACAGAGTGGGTAATATTCAATGAGTTTGAAACATGCTAGAATTTCCTCTTCTGTTTCAGATGTAGAGAACCGCTTTTTGTTAACTATTTCCTCTGTAGGCATTGGGAATTTGAAAAAGAAAAAATAATGTCGAAGGAATTTATTTGGTCTTGTAACAATGTCGGAAATACGCAAAGAAGAGGGGGACACATATCGTGTGGTTCCCCAGAATCACGACCTCTGTCCCTCTAACAGCTTGACCCTCTGGAACAGAACGTCATCCAACGAGCTTCCACAAGCAGCCAGCAAAGATTACTTCCCAAAGTCGTGACTTTTATGAACCACCTTCAAACAAACCGAGCGGCGTGAATAACTAGGAACAAACAACAAAATTTGTCACTTGCCCTGGTGGGGGGTGAAGAAAAACGACCCGGGTTAAAATGGTTTACGAACACTTTCACATGTCCAGACCCGTGAATTAGTATGTGCAGTGCGAGATTATTTTGAAAAAGAAATAGAAAATAATGGCCCTTTGCTTCCGTTTAAAAAAGTGATTGAGAGAACAGCAGCGGCTCTGGGAATTAGCAGAACTTCCGTGATGTCCATCGGGAAGGAAAAGTCCCGCTTAATGGAGACAGACGTGGCAGCCACAATGTCCACTCCAGGTAAGAAACGACCACGGGACAAACCTGTCACCAAACTGGACGTGTTTCAGGAGGACGCAATCCGGCAGCATATTTATCGATATTACGCCAGGAAAGAGCGTCCTACCCTTGGGAAACTAGTGAAATCGTTAAGAGAGGAGGAGTTGTTCAGTGGCGGTAAAACTTCATTGGGGGTGGTGCTGGATAACTTAGGGTTTCGCTGGGGGAAGTACACCGGACGAACTATTTTGATGGAGAGGGAAGACATCGTTGCCTCCCGATGTCGTTTCTTGAGGGCAGTGCGAAAGATAAATTTCGAAGACATTGTGTGGGTGGATGAAACCTGGGTTAACGCAGGTCATTCGACCCAGCGAGGGTGGACTGACGACACCACGAAAGGCACGATGCCAGCTCCTACAGGAAAAGGGGAAAGACTGATTTTGTGTCATGCTGGCACTTGCGAGGGGTTCATTCCAAATTCTACATTATTGTTTAGATCTAAGAAATCGGGCGATTATCACGAAGACATGGACCACGCTCGGTTTTTCAAGTGGTTTGAGGAATCGCTCATCCCTAACTTAGCAAGGCCGTGTGTCATCGTGATGGATAATGCTCCGTACCATACGGTGAAAATAGATAAACCTCCAACAATGGCCACATAAAAAAAAGATGAAATTATTCAGTGGCTTTTGCGCCATGACATCCCGGCTTCCCACGAATTGAAGAAAGCTGAACTGATCGAGCTTGTTAACATAAACAAGCCACGGTTCCCGCAATATTACGTGGATGAACTTGCGAAAAGAAGTGGTCACCAAGTGCTAAGACTGCCACCCTATCATTGCCACTTTAATGCCATCGAACTCATTTGGGCGCAAGTGAAGGGACATGTGGCCAGAAAAAACAAAACTTTTAAAATCAATGAGGTGACAATTCTCACACAGGAAGCTCTTGTCAATGTGTCCGCAGATGACTGGAAGAAAGCCGTCCAACATACCAGAAAAGTAATAAATGACGCGTGGTTAAAGGAAGGGCTTCTTGAGGAAAATGTGGACAAACTTATAATAAGTCTTGGCGGAGACGAAGATGAAGATGAGGAATCTGATCAAAACAATTTCGTCGAAATGATGGAAGACTGTGGAGTATTTCCCCTTGAGAACAAATAAGGTACGTTTCATATTTTCATAGTGATTGATATTTGTATGTGTGTGTTTTTGTTCGATTTATAAGAAATATGAAGCTATTAACGCCTTCTCCTTTCGAAAAGGATTTTGAGCAAAATTTACATTCATTACTACTTTTGTTAAATAATACTACATAAATGAAATATTCGATTATGAAGAACGTGTAATATCTCGAGTTTTATAACGTCTTTTTTAGTCTTTTAGTTGAAACTTTTGAATTTCTCAAAATTTCGTGAGGGAACTGCAGCCCCATGAGAACCCCACACCCCCGACCCGACCACCCATTCTATATTGCGTAAATTCTGAATTCAACCTAAATTCATGGATGTTACTAAACATGCTGTAGTTACTCTTGTGGGGATATCAGTAAAACGCAATGTTCGTTCACGTCCAATCAATTTACAATTCACTATTTGATATCGCTGTGTAGACAACAATGAAATTAATATAAACTATAAAGGATGGATAATGTTGAGTAATCTGAACTCGACGTGCAAATTTTAACTGGGGAGCGAAACGAAATATGCCACCACAAGTAACTGAACCCTAAACCTTGATTGCAGTGAGATGTTCATACGAACAGTATCCACAATACCCTAGAAAGAATTCTGACCTTCCGCAATAATTTCGAGTTTTCAGCTCGTCCCCCCCCCCCCTCACTTTCCACGAGAGAGTCCACCCCCAAAAAGGCCAAGCACGGCGAAGGCGGTTGCGGCCGTGTAGCAAGCGAATGCGTGGGTCTCCGCCTCCCTGCCTCTGCCTGAAATGCGAGCGAGCGAAGGGTGCATGTTGACAGGAAAAGATATCCTGTACGACTGGACAAAAAAAATCATAGTCTCAGACGTTTGGCAACACCGCTATTCCCCCCGTTCACAGTAGCACAACTGAAGACGAAAGTCAGGGTTTCCTCAAGTCCAAACTCTATCCGGAGCGGCTATATAAAAATTTCGATTTTACACACTATATCTCTTTCAAGTTATTCGCGATTAAAATTAACCGATGTGCCATCTGGTGGGATTTTCAGGAAGGCCGGTTTTTCAATGTCCAGTTATTCTTTCTGTTAACTATCTGCCAGTTGGAGATAATCGCCACTCTTAACCAGGTCCGGGTATTTCAATGTGAAAGTAACTGGCAGTTAGCAAATCGTAACTTTGTACCTCAAAATGGTATGTTGGTAATGCTGAAGCGCGGAAAAATAGGGAATCGATCTGCGCGCCATCTATTAGTATAGTTTCAAACTGCGTTGGTTGGCACACAGCCTTTACGTTTAAATATAGAACTACAAGCGCGCCCCTGGGCCTCCCACATGGCGCAGTGGTAGCGTCATTGCCTTGTAATCAAGGGGTCCCAGGTTCGATACCCGGTGGAGGCACAAGTGGTTCGGATTCCACTTTAAACTGTAGGTCCAGTTCCGATTAGCCTTACTGCGCATAAAGTGGACTTAAAACATCAAACCAATACAAGCGCGCCCCGCTCGAAAGCATGTTATAGCATAGGAAACGAATGGAACAATGGCTGTGTATCCATTCTGTATGCTTACGAAATAAATTAACGAAAGCAAGCACTACAGATTTGGCTTTCTTCGAATAAAGGTCAATTCAATTTCATATTGGGGAAATGCTGTTATGAGGCGCAACTTGTAGAAGAAGTCGAAATATTAATAATACCTGTCTGTTCCTATAAACACTATTAATATGTACACATTGGACATTTGACTGCATGCTTTGTACTACCTCTGTATGAATGTTTGTGGAGCGAAAAAAGAACACATTACTGAGCATGCTTTGTATGGGTTCTAAAAATATGATGGTACGAGTGAAAATAATTTTAAAATTTACTGTAATCGTATTTCTCCAAAAAGATAATTCAATAAAGCATGAATTGAAGGCAATACACGAAATAAATAATTGACAAGAAGAAGAAAAAAAAGATCCGTGACCAGGACTCGAACTCGTATTACAAAACACAATACGCTCCGAAAGTTGGTGCCGCTAACCACTGCACCAAATTACCATTTGGAGATTGCTTGCTGGTAGACCGAATATCCTGGTCACAAATTCTCCAACACAACCTCGCCAAGCGAATTCTAGCAACTACGATGCTTAATTTCCATATTTGCATCGACATCGGTAAGCTCTGCCAAACAAAACAAGTCTACTTCTGTACCAATTTAACAGTTTTATGAATCATATCTTCTGGAATGTGGCAGTGAAGTTGCGAGGGTGTAACTTCGATAGCCTAATGAGGCAGCCATGTTGCTTCGCAACTTGCAGTTAGGCTGGTAACTGCAAGAAGAAGTACCAGTAAAGATAATCGCCACCAGAGAACCAGTTACGAGCTAACTGTACATTGAAAAACCGAAATTTTCACAAACTTCCAGTTACGTGCTAACATGGACCTTAACTGGTGTGAAAGTCGTCGGCCCCCCTATCCCTCGTTTCTATCCGGCCCTCTGGATTACTTCCTACTTTCATCCCTCAATCTCTCCTTTCACCTCACCCTGGGTGCCAAGCGAGCAGATTATATTTGCGCCGGAATTACAAAAAGGGGGGGTTTCACATAACAATTTATATTTGTATGTCCCTGGTTCGTTTACTCATATACAGCAAGTGAATATACAATTGGTTAAATGGACAGTACCGTAGTTCTTGAAATTATAACATTCTCGTAGGATATATTGGTTTATTATACGTAGTTATATATATACATATTTTACAGAGCGTTTCCATGAGTGTCTTGCATAGACCAAATTACCAAATCTCTAAATCAATATATTTGCGCACCTATGGCATAACCATCGGCACTTCCCTTACCACCGAGTTAGCAAAACTATCTCGGTGGGCCTATCCTCAGCTTAAATGATATTCCGTTACAAATGCGTTTCCTTACGCCATCTCTCTTTCTTTTGGGCATCAATTAATCAAATACGGAAATATCCACATAATCAAAGCTTTTTCTAAAAGGGGACTTGGGACAGCAACAGGGGCTGGCATAACCAGATGCTACATTATGATATCTAGTTTAGCCACCATAAGTGGACTAAACTTGAGGAGACGTTCCTCTTTCGTCGATCAATGGGGAAACACTGTTTTTGTACTAAAGCCCACTGGCCTTTTTTATAGCCGAGGTAAACGTCCGTGGACGTGGAACCCGTAGCGTTGGAAAATTCCACTGCCAACGGTCTTTGTAAGACAGCTAGCTCCCCCAACCGGGGAGGTAAAAAACAGGGGAATCTAACATCCAGCAAAGCACAACCCAATAAGCATATACACTTACATGCAATAATAACATAAAAGTACACTCATGGAAACATATTACTTAATCCTACACCTTGTAGCTGGCCAGCAATTAATTATTACAATATACCAAAACCAGTAATGGTCAATCCGACCGTTACATAGTTCCCCCCTTCAAGAGGAACAAGAAAAAACAATACACTCAAAACAAGATCACCATATTTACAAAATCATCCAACACAATTATACAATACCCACTAAAGTATTCAACTGTTCTCAGAGTATCTGAAAAATGAAATAGTCACTAGTTAATTCACTTTATCACATTGTCCACAATGTTCACAGATTCACCAAGCTTCCTCTTCCTTGTGAAGTCCGCCACTGAAGTATCCTCTCTAGGATGAAGTCATTCTGGCAGCACCTTCCTTGAAGTTGGTTTTCTCTGGTTCCTGGTTCGACTCTCCACCGAGTCCGGCTTCGACTCTTCTCCGAGTTCTTGGCTTCGACTCCTGGCCGAGTCCTTTGGCTTCGACTCCTGGCCGAGTCCTTTGGCTTCGACTCCTGACCGAGTCCTTGGTTTGACTCTCAACCGAGTCCTGGTTCGACTCTCGAACCTAAATCCGCAAATTGTTTTTCTGTTTACAACTTGGAGACACGCAAATAAATAAACAGTGTTGTGAAAATGAAGAAAATGGGGTAAGTTATATACAAATGAAAACAAAAATAAAAAATAAAAGAAGATCGGCGGTCAGCTATTATGACAACTGGGATTGCTGTCTAGGCGGCCAGACGGTAGTCTTCCTAACCCTCATTAGGAGTTGTCGCGTGGCTCCTCTTGGCTGTTTTCTGTCCCTCCACCTCACAGCAAAAGCTGGTGGTTTATGGCTGGACAACTGGCCTGGTTCACCTTCCACAATCGGATAATCCTTCCCATTCTTTGCCCTGAAAGTATCTTCTTTAATCCTTCCAGACATTAAACATGGACCTGAGTGTTCCGTTTCAAGTTCACCATTCACGCCACGCAATCTACCAGATGTAGTGTGCTCCTTCAGCCACACCTCGTCTCCAATGCGAAATTTACATGGCTTACGTTTGATCTCGTTCTCTTCATCCTGCAACACCTGAAGTAAGGCTGGGCTCGTTTTCTTATATTTCGGTCTCACTTCTTTCTTCATTTCGCTGGAAACAGTACAGGGAACGCAACTTCTGACGTAGCGAGCGATATCTCGTGTCATTCCAAGCCACGAATATTTCTCCTTGATTTTCGACAAAGTTTTCTGCTTCCCATTGTGTCCTGCAAATTCAGAATCGTGATGTGACGTCAATATTTGAGATTTCAAACTCAACGGGACCCATATCTTGGCTGTTCCCTTAGAATCTTGCTTGCAGTCTATCCTCCTGCACAAAGCTCCCTCCTCATCCAAAAACGACTGATTGGCCAACTTAGCAACTTTCTCCTTATACTTCCTACTCCCAGAGAAATGCTCTCCCTTCAGTTGTTTCATTATCTGAGATAACAAACTGTCTCTCATTTGCTCTGAAACAATCGATGAAGTTTCTTGTAGCCTCTCAGAAACCAGTAATTCATCATTTTCATTGTCCTCTAAAGCAAAAGGCAAAAAATGATAATGCATGGTTCTTCTTGTCCGTAGAAATGGAATTTTTTCGAGGAAATTTGCATTCCCTTTTTATTCCCTTCCTCCGTTTTCTCTTTACCTCTTTCGAGATTTTCAGAGAGCATAATGCACCAGCGTTTGCAGTCTTCTGAACTTCGAGTCCTTGGGAATCCACTAATTGGCCCGTATTCTCATTCGTAGACTTCCCGCTATTCTCTTGTGCATGTGTGTTGCATCCATCTAGGCGCGAGTGATCTGACGAGTTATTCCTTTCCTGTACCACGTTATTTCTCTGCATAACTGTAACAGCGAATTCTCGTTTACATGCACGCTTCGAGAACGTGTAAATCACGTCGCTATCCTTGAACGACCAACCGTTCTCCTCAATGTGCAAAATTATCCCACTCTGCCTCAAAAAATCCCTTCCAACGATTATGTCACGGAAACAATTCTCAAGGATGATAAATTTATGCTTAAATTTCATGTTATTAATACAAACAGTAGCATACATCTCGCCAACTGATGTAACGCTGCCCACAGCTAACGAAATGTTCCATTTTCTCGTCTTCATGAATTTATTTACATCCCTCTCTAACAACTTGGCTGTCTCCAAACTTAGCGTAGAAGCTGAAGCTCCCGTATCTGCAAATAATACAAAGCGTTTGTTGTTAATCTTACATTGAATGAGAGGTTCGAGGTCTTGCTGAAAACAGCCTTCTCCATTCAAAAAACGGCCTTTGTTTCTGCGTTTTCTCCCGGCGGGCGACAGAATATTTATTTGGGGACGCTGCTGATCTCCCTTTCCAGGGGGTTGTCTCCTTTTATTGGTCTGTTGACATTCTTGAAGTTTATGGCCCTCACAACGGCAGCCCCAACAAATTAACTTTGCAGAATTTTTATTGGCCCCCGCTTGTCCAAAAGTTGCATCAAAAGAGGGTCTCTTTTGCCCTACGGTGGCGTCACAGCCAATGCCCCTTCTTGGTAAAACGGTTGTTTCACAGCCCTTGATCCTTTTTCCTAAACCTGGATTGAGAGAGCATAAGGGTAGCTGGTCACTCTCGGTTCCCCCCTCGCTTGTCCTCGCGGACAAAGCCAAATGTTTTACTCCTGTTCTTCGCGAGGTGTCCTCTTCAGTGTTACAAACTTCAGAAAAAGATAATTCCGTCTCACCGGCGAGTGGTGAATAATAAAGCCTTTCTGAATACAACCTTCTCTGAACAATGGCTGCTTCAGATTCCAATTCCTTCAAATTCTGAAATTGCATTCCATACAAATGCCTTCGGAAACTAGGGTGTGCATGAGATAGAATATGTTCTATTACTTCACATTCGTCTGTCTCTTTTTGCCTCATAGAAAACAGTTTTCTCATTCGACGAATAAACAATACAAGAGATTCTTCGCTCATTTGGAAACGATTCAGAATCAATCTCTCGAACTCATTCTTATAATCTACAGAATAATATTCTTCTAAGAAAGCATTTTCAAAGCTCTTGAAATCTTCAAACGGGCGTGAAAATCTAAACCAATCCCCTGCAGCCTTCCTTAGCGAAAACGGAAGAATCTTCCCAAACAATGACTTCTCCGAAATGCCCATGACATCTTTATAATTCCGCAACTCCTGCAAATAATCATGCGGCAAAATCTTGTCATCGCTCCCTGTGAAGACTGGAATCGGTAAATTTGACTTATCGAGAATTTTCTGAACTTTTTTCTCCTCTTCCTTAGCACTCTGCTGTTCAGTGCGAGATAAAGCAAGATTATTTAATTCCCTAATAAATTCCTCCTGAGATTTATCGCTTATATCCTGATTACCCAATAGCTGTCCAAGCAAATCTCTATCAATTTGTACTGCCATTTTTTCTACTTTACTTTTTCCACTACGTAATAACATTCACTTCTGTACGATCTTCGTTGTAAAAATTAAAAAATCTATCCGTCCGTCAGTCCGTCTATCTTTCAAACTCATAGACCTGACGACAATTTATACAACAAGATATATCCTGGACAATAGAGCCCCCATATGTGAGAGTCGTCGGCCCCCCTATCCCTCGTTTCTATCCGGCCCTCTGGATTACTTCCTACTTTCATCCCTCAATCTCTCCTTTCACCTCACCCTGGGTGCCAAGCGAGCAGATTATATTTGCGCCGGAATTACAAAAAGGGGGGGGGGGTTCACATAACAATTTATATTTGTATGTCCCTGGTTCGTTTACTCATATACAGCAAGTGAATATACAATTGGTTAAATGGACAGTACCGTAGTTCTTGAAATTATAACATTCTCGTAGGATATATTGGTTTATTATACGTAGTTATATATATACATATTTTACAGAGCGTTTCCATGAGTGTCTTGCATAGACCAAATTACCAAATCTCTAAATCAATATATTTGCGCACCTATGGCATAACCATCGGCACTTCCCTTACCACCGAGTTAGCAAAACTATCTCGGTGGGCCTATCCTCAGCTTAAATGATATTCCGTTACAAATGCGTTTCCTTACGCCATCTCTCTTTCTTTTGGGCATCAATTAATCAAATACGGAAATATCCACATAATCAAAGCTTTTTCTAAAAGGGGACTTGGGACAGCAACAGGGGCTGGCATAACCAGATGCTACATTATGATATCTAGTTTAGCCACCATAAGTGGACTAAACTTGAGGAGACGTTCCTCTTTCGTCGATCAATGGGGAAACACTGTTTTTGTACTAAAGCCCACTGGCCTTTTTTATAGCCGAGGTAAACGTCCGTGGACGTGGAACCCGTAGCGTTGGAAAATTCCACTGCCAACGGTCTTTGTAAGACAGCTAGCTCCCCCAACCGGGGAGGTAAAAATCAGGGGAATCTAACATCCAGCAAAGCACAACCCAATAAGCATATACACTTACATGCAATAATAACATAAAAGTACACTCATGGAAACATATTACTTAACCCTACACCTTGTAGCTGGCCAGCAATTAATTATTACAATATACCAAAACCAGTAATGGTCAATCCGACCGTTACACTGGACATTGAAAAACCGGCCTGAAGTCGTTTAAAGCATGGGGAATATGCAAGAGAGTAAGGTCTACTGTTCAGGTTTTTTTTTTTGCTCTAAATCGTTTTATGGGTCAGAACAAATTAAAAGTTTTCATGTGTTTCCACCCCGTGGAATCAACAAAATTAAATTTGTTAATAAATCAAGGAAAACGTTATTGACAGAAGATTGGTATGGGGGATATAACACTGTAATTCGGCAAGGAAATTACGAAGAATGCACGAGTCTGCTTACATTATTTTTTTGCTATATATATATATATATATATATATATATATATATATATATATATATATATATATATATTTTCATGAAAGTAAAGTTTTAAATTGTACTTTATAAATAAAGCCTTTTTTCCCGAAAAATCATGAAGCGTCTTACCCAATGCGTCCATGTATTACCGGTATTACGTATGTGTGAAATTTGGAACAGGTGCAAGTCGATTAAGAGAGAAGATGAAAATAGTTTGAGAACGAATTAATGTCAAATGTAACCAGAAAAAAAAAGTGGACATGCTAATTTTCATTCAGTACGATGTCCTTTTTCAGTGAGTATAGCCTGGTCATGAAATCGTGAATATTATTATTAAACCAGGCTTTCTCTTTCGAGAAAGAACTGCAACGATATGTTCGCAATTTTCTCCTGTCCCAGCTTTTCAAGTACAGGTCAATTTCAATTCCTTTATTTTCAAATAATTTCCGAGAACCCCAGTTACAACATGACGTGCAGATGATACAGAACTGCTTTGGACAACCAGTGCGTAAACATAGTTTCGTCTGCATTTTCCGTGTTATTTTTGCCTATCATAATTAAATCCTTCGTTCTCAGTACAGCTTCACGTTTGTTAGAGTACCTGGAATTCACATCGTATTCGCAATATTTAAAAATAATGCGTAATTTAAACGTTTTCTACCATACCAGTCATGACAACACGCTGCTATTTTGTACTACTGCTGAATGCAGTGGTCAGAAGTAGCGAGCTACTTGTAGCGTCGCTACTGTAGCTAGCTACAAAATTTGTAGCTGTAGCTGTAGCGACGCTACATTTTGAAAATTGTAGTTGTAGCGGTAGCGAAGCTACAAAATTCCTGTAGTTGTAGCGAAAATTTCGCTACCGCTACATTTTCTCAGCATTTTGAGGTGAATTTTGAATGTGGCAACAGGGTCAGAAAAAATCGACAATAACCCTTAATTTTGCAGGAGGTTCATAAAGACAGTCTATTACGTGGAGATACAGATTATCTAGATTGTAGATTATAGATATCTGCGTAATTTATTTAATTAGTATCTGAAGAATTCAGATATCCAGATAACTAACTGACATATATGAATATATTCCTGCTAACAGCTACGTTTTTTTAGCTGCATCGCTATTTTGCCTCGTTTGCTGCACCACTGGAAAAAAGTGCCTCGTTTGCGTCACCCCCGGAACAAATCCTGTGGATATTCATGGTGTAAGATAGTAGTGGGATTTGTGCTATTATAAACTCGAGAAAGTATGAACCCCCCTCAAGCAGATTTGGCCACACTTAAAACAAGCTCAACATGCCCATATGAGCTTTTTGCTCAAGTGTGGAACCCTGTCTAATCCAAGATTTTTGTAAAAATGCCCTCATGGATTCCATGAGAAAGTATGACCCCCCTCAGATTGATTTGCCTACACTTATAAAAGGCACTTCTGTGAGATTGTTGTCCATAAATTTGTTAAAAATATGCCCCTCTTGATATTTTTTTTGGCCACACTTAAAGCTAGGCCATGATACACCTACCCACATACACACCTACACCCACCCACACCCACCCACACCCACCCACACCCACCCACACCTACACATATTTACTTCCGGTCCACTTCCGGTCCACTTCCGGTTCACTTCCGGTTCACTTCCGGTTTTCCGCAGAGACCCTCTAGAATTGCTCTGTGATTCTCTCATTTCTTACACCATAAACATATGATTTTTCACCTATGAGAATAACACTACATATGGTGTCATCAGGTAATGCCTCATGGAATTCACAGATAATTTTAATGTTTGTCCTGTCATTCACCACAACCTGTTTTCTTTTTGAAGTGTTGATGACAAACATGGGTCTCTGCGCCTTGAATTCATCTGGTGTGTAATACATGTCAGTATTGCCAGTAGTGACCCTTTTGTATGATGTAAATGCCTCATATAATTTGAGGAAATCATCCTTGGACATGTCTAAATTGTAATTTTCTCTAGGAAAGACCTCATTTCTGCCATTTTTAAGATATATGTTCTTGATGTTGCAGTTATCAAATTTACTTGAATTTTTTTCCTGATTATTGTGTCTTCCAGTCTGAAACAATACCACTACAAAATCAGGCATGTCATATTGTATGCTGGAGAATGAATTTGTAGCATCAAACTCATAATATGTACCAGATGCGGGCTTCTGTACACATTGATATGTATAAAATTGCAGAGGAACCTGTGGATTTTTTATTATATCTGCTTTGTATTTAAGAGCATAACTGGCTTCATATTCAACAACCGGGATTCTTAGCTCCATAGTCTGAATAATGCATTTGCCTGCATCAGGTAGGGTATTAGGCAGAGCTTCTCCTGTAGGGTTTATTGTGCTGTACCTCATCAAAGCATTGTTATCATTGGCAGCTCTTCTAAATGTAATTCTTAACCCACCCTTCCACATAATATCTTTGTAATCCGAGAAGAATCCTGGCAATAGGCGCATCGGGAACAGCACTGTGTGGTTCTTAGATAATATCTTATCACCAGCCTCAAATCCACCGATTTTGTAGTAAGAAGCCTCGGTTTTGGATAATTTTAATGTGGCCAAAGCTGTGGAGGTAATTCCGGGATAATCCACTCTGTTTATAACAACACCATGCTTTCTGATCTCAATTTCAGAGAATAGATGTGGCACAAAATTATCTACAAGTCTTATATTAGAATTTGCCGGATAATCTGTTCCATCGAGCTTTACAACATCAAATTTGATGTATAGATCTGCTCTGTGGGGGTGTATAAATCCATCCCCTACATCAAGATCAACCTCAATCTCTGTGTTGGGTTGATTTAAATTTGCAAATGTCCTCCTGTTTGGGGGGAATGATTGTAGCTCATAACTCTCAATATTTTCCATTTTCTTCTTGTATGTATTTTTATTTAAATATTAATCTCTATGATTGCAGTTGTTGTGGCTCCAGCAAAATCAACTAATTCTTCTTTTTCATTAGTGACCATCAATTCAATATAATCTATTCTGTTATGGCACACAGGAAAATATAATGTTGGGGATGGATTGTAGATGATGGGCTCCATGAATTCAGAATTAGGTTTGAATGTTGCAATGATGCCGGTTTGTTTGTGAGTGCCTATGCCATTTGATTTGGTGATCATACCCTCAGCCACATTACAGTGAATATTCAGAGTCTCTATGGCTAAGAATTTAGGTATATTCATAGCAGTGTGTTTGATGGCTGGTTCAAGTTTTGTGTTGTTCTCAAAGCCCAACAGCTCTCCTATAGTACCCAGATCTACTGTTTCTGTAGCAGACACAATCTCTACTCTGTGAGTGACAGAATTTTGACTTAACACTACACCTCTGGGTAATTGAGCATTTAGAGTGGATAGATTATACTGCCCTGGAGTAATGATAATTTTTTGATCCCCTACTGCAATTGTGTTGTTGTGATGTGTAATATTAGGGATCAAGTACATGCCGTAAAATGCTCTGAGAGCTATTGTTTTGGGATACACTATATCATCATGTAATTTGAGTTTCAATATTGAATTTTGGCTGGTGAGATGGAATACCCCCATGATGTTTCAGATACCACAAGGCTTTTTGAAAATCTTCAATTGATGGTTTATTTATTTGAGACATATATCTAAGAACAGATAAACACAAATGTCCACAATTAACATCTTTGAAGTTTTGAACACGGGCATTATTGTAATAAAGATTAACTGAATTTAGATATTTTATTAAATTTTCAGGCGGAACACCCCCAAATGAATCAAACACAAATGCCTCATCTTTTAAATATTTAAGATAACAGATCCAGTGAGTGCCCTGATTTTTGTACTTATCCAAATTAACAATGCCACACTCTTTGTTGAGTGGTTGTTCCGGTAAAGAATCAGACATGTACACACCTCTAAAATGTTTGATGCCCAGTGGCTTGATTAAAGCTTCAATATCTTGGTTTGTAAGCGGCTCTTGTTTTTTTTAAACTTATTCATGGCTCTCTTAACACCTTTGCCTTGTTTCTCCATTGCCAGGTTATGGCGCCTCTGCTCATCTAATTCTGCCCTATTTTTCTTGGCATCTATTACTGTTTTTGCTATGGCAGCTGATCCCCCAGCCAAGCTCCCAACAGCCCCGAGAGCAGCTAAGATGGCAGGGATGGTAAATATAAATCCCCCCACATGTGATTTTTTTCTTGATTGCTGTAATTTTTTTAATTGGGGGGTGCTAAGCAACAATTTCATACCATGGCCCTTTGCAATACAAGAGCTTTTTTTCTTGCGCTGTTTTTTGGTCAAAAGGCTGTCAATAGGCCCAAGAGATTTGAGACCTGCATAAGGTATTTGGTACATAACACCCTTGGCCTTCATTGTAGGTTTATTATATACATATTCACAACCCCCACCCCAGTTTTTGTTTGGTGCTCATAGCTATGGTGGTTCCCAATGCTGCTATTTTTTCACTCAAAGATGCATCTTTGCTTACAAACCTACCAAATGCAGCCTCTTCTAATTTCTTGTCTGCAACATGTCTCTTGTCAAGATCGGAATGTGTGTTGTATGCTATGTCATGGTCTCTACAAGCAGCATCTAAAGGATTAACACCAGGATCACCTCTGTTTAATCTATGATCTAGTTTTGTACCTGGACCACAATACTGATAACCTGGAATGTGTAGTTCAAATGGCAGCTTGTTTATAATGTCATTAACCAGCCCCCGACCCTCAGAAATATTCCAAAATTTAGGTGGTAGAGTATTAATAATTTTTATAAGATATCCAATCCCCTTAGTGTCATTCACTATAAAATTAGACAATTTGGTGCTTATCATGTCCATAATTCCAACCTTTTCATTGTAAAAATTGTGGTTCCCAGCATTTTCCTCCCCAGCTATGACCAGCAGCCTATCTACAAGTTTCCTGACATCATCAACCCACACAAATTCTTTAGGCAGGGTGTTGTATTGTTTGATCCCACTGCCTGTCTTGATCTGTGACCATATGGGCTTGATTAAATTATTGTATTTTGCTCCACTGCTCGACTTGACTCTGTTTTGTGTGGGATCATTGTTCTGGTATAGAGCATCTGATTTTATTAATATTTCTTTGTAATCCTCATAATCTTGATCTGTATAGCTGCCAGGTCTTTTCCTAGTCATCAATTCCCACAATCCAGGTGTGCCGGGGTACTTAACAAAAGCACCTTTTTCTCCGAGACGAGATTCTGAATATACAATTATATCATCTCCCATAAATGTTACTCTGAAATTGCCAATTCTATGTATGATGCTGCCATCAAGCTCTGTGTCAGCATATAAGCCAAACACCTCATCTTTATTGTCTTTAGGTGTTGTTAAATATTTTTGAGCAAGAAGACCCAATTCAATAGGATCCTGAGTAGCTTCAATTCTTCTAGGAGCAATAGGACTAGGTGTATGAATACTGGAAAGTGGGGTGATTGGATAATCTAATATGTTCCTAGCAGCTACAGGTACAAGCTCTGTGATCAAGTTTTGATTTTGTTCTGTAACAGTTTTGATATTCTTACCTAAATTATTAATAGCATCAATTACAGGCTGTTCTGTTTGTTTGTGTTTTTCATAAATTCCCCGGTTCTCTGATTTCCATCCCTTAAATCTTTTTACAAGATAATCTCTTAACTTAAAATCATCAATCATTGGCCTTTTCATGTTTATTTATATACGTCTCTACGTCTAGAAAATTGTTGATTTTATTTCTGTATTTGCCACTATTGGGTGTTCTTGTCATATCAATTGTGACAAACCCATAACTGTCCTGGTTCCAGCACCTGCTGCAAAACTTGGAAAAATCATTGTAGCTCAGGCCCCCACCTACATATTCATCATGTATGTGTTTGAGGTTGGTATGGTCTTGATGAAACACACATATAAAATTGCTGTTGTCTCGGATCAGTTGCTTCGGTATTTTTGAAAAAGTCTGTGCCAGGTAGTAGCAATCAATGTTTTTGTGTCGGCCCTGTGTAAAAAAAATTTCTAACCTTGTTTTGATTATCCAGTATAATGTCATCAAACACAACAACAGAATTATCGAGACATTCATGAAGTGGCTTAACATCTGGTTCAAAAGTGGCTATATCCAATCCATCATATAGCTTCATCAGCTGCTGATATTTTAATTGTTCCAAGCTCTTAGAGAAGATATACAAGTGCCTGTTTTTCCATTCTAACCAGTTGGGTGCCAATAAAAAATTATCAACCATTAGTGTAGTTTTACCACAAGCAGATGGCCCAACAATAAGACACCTAATATTATCAGGTAGCAATTTGCCATTTCTCTTATTCTGCTGTTCAGGTTCTGGCAGCCTTTTTATAACATCCCAGGTGTTCATATTATTATTTTGTTTGCATCGATCCAGCTGTGTTCTGGGAGTCCTAGCCATTTGACAAATAACTTGTTGTTTTTTCTGCGGATAATTTTTTCTATGAGATATGTGTCAGGCTGTTTAGTTTTGCTGAGCTCTTGTTCATAGAACCTGCCTTTGAGAATTTCTCCTCGGTGGTCTTTTATTATATATGTGTTAAGGGTCCCAGGTTTAACTTGAACCACTGTAAATAATTCTGTGCTCCAGTTTCTTGTAAAGCCTCTTTTGAATAAGTGCTTATATTTGCTGATTCTTACTTGATCACCAATCTTGTATTTGGCCTTTCTTGTTGTTGGCTGGTATCTAGAATAATAAACAGTGCTGATCAATTTTTGCTCATCAGATGAAATTACTTCAGAGGGTTTCATGTTGATTGTGGAATGGACCGAGTTATTATATTTATGTAGAAGTTCTCGAAGAATATTAATCCATTTATAATTACCTTGCAGGGTAAATTGTTTATACATAAGATTTTTTAAGGTTCTGTTGAATCTCTCTACAATTGAGGCTTTGAGATCACTGTAACTCGAATAATGTTTTATTGCCTGGCTTTTAATAAATTGTTGAAACACTGAATTATAAAATTCTTTGCCATTATCTGTTTGCAAATAGCGCGCGGATCTTCCACTCTGATTGATGATTGTCCTGAGGGCTTCTGTAACACATTTTCCAGTCTTGGATTTGAGTGGCACAGCCCAGGCAAATTTTGAAAATGTGTCTATTACAGTGAGTAGATACTTGTAGCTCTTGTTGATTTTGTCTAAGTTTTTCAGCTGTCCACTTGCCATCTCAATCAAGTCGCTCTGCCATAAATCATCTATGCCTTTTGTGACTACTGGGAGCCTCTTAAAATTATGTCTGGCCTGTCTGTGTAATTCATCAACAATAATTTGTCTAGACATAATATGTAAACAAGAATATTGCAACTATGGGGTGTTCAGCAGCTGAGACTGCAGGATTTTCTAAATATAATTTGTCTCCAATATGTATTTTAAATTCCAAAGTGCCATCATCCTCAGTATAGGCTGTTTCTAATGAATTGGGGTCTGTAAAATCCTCCAATTCCACACTGGTGACCTTTGGTTTGTTGTCAGCATTTGTTATTGATAAGGTGGGGTAGTGGTGTGCCTGTGGCTGATGCCAATATTTGATCTTGATTGGTCTCAATGTGCCCCCAACAAAAAATTGGTAATAAAATTGTGCAGGGGACAGCATATATATTTTGCCACCTGGTGTAAATGGAGAATCATATTCTCTGTTGGGGATGCTGTACAATTCAAGAATTACTGAATGTTTTGGATTCTCGATTATGGCTGTTATTTCCTTTTCTGCTGTGAGCAATCTGCTTGTTACAGATTCAAGGTGCTCATTGATGGTCCTAACAACATCATCATGGCCTGGCTTGATTTTTATGTCCACAACAAGTTTCTTGTATTGTTGCACAATTTCTTGAAGCTGGGTGGCAAAAACAGACAGGGCATTTGCTTGATTGGACTCCATGGTCCCTAGCTGTTGCTTGATGTTAGCTACAATTTGTTGCAAATTTTCAACAATTGCCAATTTTGAATTTTGAGCAGTAAGATCATGGACCTGTCTTCTGATATCCTCAAACAGGGCATGCAGTTCATTAATATGTTGATTGGTTGGAAGAGTGGCAACTGTCTGAGTGAGTTGTTTGATCTCTGCTTGGATATTCTTGATATCTTCTGATTTCAATATCCTATTCACAGCTCTCTTTATATTTTTAAGTTCCTGTGATGTAGGCAGATTTGATACTGTATTTTGCAAAAATTCAAGTGCCAATTTTACATTGTTTAATTCAGAAGCATCAGCCACATTTTGCATAGCATTTTGGAGCAGGGCTATATCTGCCTGAGTGGGTGTGGATTGTTGTAAAATTTCAAGCTTTGTTTGGATATCATCAATCAAGTGATGAAAATGAGATAGTTCAGATTCAGTGTTGAGGTTTTCAAGCTTTGTAATTTGTTGCTGGACACTAACAAGGGTATCTACAATCCCAGGCAATCTGGATTCTAGTACATTTGCCAAATCACTTTGCACTGCTGCTATTGTACCTTCAAGATGGGTTATGGAACTTTGAATTTTTCCAAAATCTTCATATGTTTCAAGTTGCAGCTTAATATTTGCAACACTCCGAGTTATTGCATTCAAAGCATCAGAAGATGGCAAATTGTTCATAAAATTTTCAAGTGTCTCAATTTTTTCTTTAACCTCGGCTATGGCATTATTCAGAGGGTCCAGATTAGGTATTTGGAGTGACTGAATCTGTTCTTTTAGAGTGGAAATCACTAGATCAAAATCGTCTTGTGATTTTATGCTTTTGACAATTGTTTGGAGCTGTGCCTGGGCATTATTTATCTGCTCTTCCAATTGTTGTTTCAATTGCTCAGAGTTGGTGGCCTGGGTCTTAAATTTGGCTTGAAGAGCTGCTACAGCTTCTTCTAAACTTTGAAAATTATCCAATGTGGCCAGGTCAGTATATTTCTGAAGCAGCAATTTGAGTTCAGAATCAATTTTAAGAAGAGGGTCCATGCATTGTGATTGCAAATTTGTAATTTCTAGTTGAAGACTGGCATTGAGTGTAGTTTGTAAAGCTTGTAAATCACTTCTTAATTTCTTGACTCTGACATCAAGCATCAGAATCTCATCACTGTGATCTTCATGTCTTGTATGGCCAAATATATCATTAGGCATTTTTGTTTTATTGGTTATTTATTATAGAGTATCTAATTCTTAATTCTATAAAAAAGGGTATAAGCTTATCATAGGATCCAGGGACCTCAATATATAAGCAGTCACCAGCAGAAACAGTATATACAGTGCCAGAAACCATGTTTGAGTGCTTAATTCTATAAATGTTTTTCCCTACTGAAATTTTAACATCACCCTCAGGGGTTGTAATAAATTGTAATTGCCCACCTACAGGTAATTGGTAATGATTCAAATTATTGTTAAATATGTACAATGTTTTACCTGTTTTATCATCAACATCTGTAAGTATGCTGTTCAGATGAATAATTAACAAGCCACTCAGCTTAGACAGCATATCAGGAGAGGCTTGTGGTGTTGGCAGCTCCATAATAGCCTGTTTTTTGATCCCAAATACGTTCATAGGCATGTTTATTTATTTCAAATCATGCTCTGTAATTGGGCATTGATTCCCATTTTTCAAATCACAATGACCCCATGGTAAAGTATGTATGCTACATGATAAAATGCATCTCTTATCATCATGTGGGTCCAGAGCCACTTTTCTTACAATATTGCTAGTCAGAAAGTGATCCACACTCTGAATTCTGGATTCTGATGTTTTGATTAAATTCTGGGATTTGATGCAATTTTTATAATCTTCAAATTGGAGCTCTTTTTCCACAGTTACTTTGCCAATGCCCTTGGCCTTTTTGACAACAGCACTACATGTTTTAAAACTGTACATCTTGGCACTTAACCCAGCAAATTCCACAATAACATCACCAAGTGTCTCATCTTTTAACTTGCCAGGCACCTTTTTGTTGTGGTGGTGTTGAATCTTTGTATGTTCACTGGTGTCAAAATATTTAAACAATTCAGGTTGGGTCATATCTTGATAAACATCTTCTGTTTTAATATCAAGAATAAAACTATCCGTGTCCATGTACATCAATTTTACATTATCACCATAAAAAGGTTTCAACACATCATAATAGAGCTTTAACATATGTAATTTGGCCAATTCCAATATCACAGCCCCTACATAAATAGGTTTATCAAACTTAATCTTTGTTTTCTTCATGTTGAAAAGTGCCATGTGCTCATCATAAATTCTTCTGTAATTGAAATTAGGCTTTGCAACCAATTTTTTGCTCAGGCTGGGGTCAGTAATTATTTTAACGTCGGTATGTTTTCTGACATTTTCAATTGTTTTGCCATATACAGAATTGACCATCAATTTAAACAATGCCTTATCAAATTGGCTCTTTGCAGATGTTCGAAGCTCCGTGTTTGTATCAATATATGGTTTCAACCATTCTGAGTGCCTGAACCTCAAAACTTTTCTAACTTTGGTCACTTGGACACCATGTTTCATCAGGAACTGGAGGTTTTTGTAATATGTGACATAGCCTTGTTTTGGCTCCAGTGTCATCATGAGCTTCTTCTGTTTAGAGCCAGGTGAGCACTGAACCTCGGGAATTGGGGGCAGATCAGAAAATTTGTTGTGCAAATCATCAGGAATTATCACATCAACCTCTAATAATAGGCCATATTTACTGTCATCAAAGTCCTTAAGACCTTCAATATTCAAATCATCCCACTCAAGCCCTGCATATGGCAGTTTTTGCATCATGGCAGAACCATAGAGGCTGTTGGCATCTACATACACTATATAATTTGATGGCCGTGCTGGATCATAATCAGGCATATATTTGTTATTTGCTCTGGCATATCTCTGAGAGCATTGCACCATCCCCCCTCTTATACATTTCTCCATGAACAAGTACATATCTTGATCTTGGATCAGTTCCAATTGTTTTTTAGTGTTGAAAAACATTGCAGCCCATGCTAAGCCCGGGGCACTGAAAAAATACATTGGGTCCAGTTTATAATTTTGCATTGATGATTTTCTGAATGCCTGCAATATATCAGCTAAGAGTGTGACATCAAGTTTCAAATATGCCATGTGATAATCACCAAATGTCTGGCATTTTAAATTGTTCCACATCAATTGGGCATGGTGATAATCATCATCAGTGATTCCAGATCCTCTGATTTTGCTGTAAAACTCTTCTTGTGGTGGCAGAGAACACTCATCAAATTTAGAAAAATCTGTAACATAGTCATATGGATATACACCCTTCCGCCTAATTAATTTCAGGTCCTGATTTGGAAACAATGCACATGTGATTTTGAATTGATCATCAGATAATTGAGTGGCCAGTGTAGCCAGGCTAGCAGATAAAATTCTGTAGGAATCAAGAAATCTTATATGAATAGGAACACCATTAACTTTGATTATCTTGCTAATAGATATATATTTCTCATCATTTTCAGCTAAAATATTTAAATTCTGCTTCTCAAACCCCTCGTACCTGATCAGATGATGGAAATCATAATTGGATGCTCCATGGCAAAATATGGGGACAAATTTTGGTCTCTTGATCTTAATATTACAGCTATTACACAGGGCCATTAAGAATTTACCATCTGTATGAGAATGGTGTTTCACCTTGATATTTGTATCTGAAAATTCAGAATCACATACCGGGCATTTTTCTGCATTGTTGAAATCCTCAATCTGTTTCTCTGTTAAAGGCAACATAGGTTTTGATTTTAATAAGATGTTAGATGCTATGTCACGGCACTCATTTTCTATTCTATGTGCAAATATTTTGATGGCATTTGGTCCCATGTATAAGTGTGGTTCACTAGCTACACCATCCCGTATAACTATATAACAAAAGCTGGAAGGTTCATGTAGCTGGTATGGTGTAATTGAAGATTCTTCAGGATCTGGATTGCAGAATGCAAGAGGCTTGAGGTTCGATTCAAAATCACAGACAATATATGCTGGGTGTTCCAACAAGGCTTCAAACTTTTTGAATTTGCAATTTTCACTTGGATTAGGCATCACCATATGAACAGGTTTATGGTTGCCACAGTATTTCAGATGCTCAATTAACTTGTTTTTAGCAATTTCTGCATTTTTTTCCTGAACCCCATTCACCATTTTTCGACCATCAAGTACAGTTAAACATCTTCTGCACAACTTAAATATTCTATTAGATTTGTCTAGTTGTGTTCTCACTAAAGCTTCAAGATTATGTATCAGAGTGTAATGATATGTGCCATCCCCTTCAATTAAGAGCAAATCAATCGGAACAGCAGAATCATCATCAAATGTACTGATTCTGAGAGGTTCTATCAAGCAATTGCCAGTGGAACAAATAAATACATTAATAGATAATTGTTTGCCATTGATATGCCTGGCCTTTTTTTCAAATTTATCAATATTCTGAACAGACATTGGATATTCTAAACCCTCCATTGCATCATCAAATTTGTGTTCATGTTGTTTGTAATAAGTTATTCTCTCAGGATTCCTTGAAACTGGAAACAAAGCAGCTAATATACACCACAAAAAGCATTTCTGGTCGGTATTTTCTATATTAACCACGGCTCTTCTGTTTTTAATATTATCAGGTAATGGCAGATATGTAGATCCTTGCAATGGGCTGAATTCAGAAATATTAACATATAACTTGTGTGGAGAGCCGCATAGGCTCCATCCAGACTCTTTTGCTGCAAATTCAGAGTGTTTAATATTCAATTGTTCTATCAACCTGCTTATTATTCTGTCTGAATTTGCATTTGAATATACCGGTACAGTTTCTGTTATGTGGGGCTGTGTAAATTTTGTGCCATTTGGTTTCTTATATTGAGTATACAATTTGAGGGACAGCTTATAAGAGCCATTTTGTGCATTTAGAATTGCCTGCAGATCAGAATTTATACTGTTCAAAAAATTCTCAATGCCACATCTTGGCTCTGATACAAACCGATAATCCCTAAGTTGGGCATTAAAACTGCTATGGATAGGTGCATGGCGTGGCTGCTTTGCTGCTCTGGCATTAAGAGGTGCTTCATGCTTTCTTTTCAGACCAGATGTGGATGGTTGTGAGGGCAATGTTGATGACTGTGCAGAGCAAGTATCTTTATGTTTATAAGTGAAATATTCCATGTTATATTTTCTATTACATTTGGGGCATATTTTTGTGGGAGTTCTGTATTTGTCCGGATTACAAATCTTTTGGTGCTTAGCCCAATTGGGGCTGGATATATTTTTATTGCATTGATTACAATATTTTTTACTTGGCATTTTTGTTGTTGTTTATTATATACAATTTCCTGGGTTTCAATTCAAAACTTTATACTGAATAAAAAATATCAGCTGGGTTCAGCACTGTGCTTTGTGTGCGTGTGTATGTGTATATGTATGTATACACTTAATATTTTTGGCTTTGGTATTTATATACAATTTCTTGGGATTCAAATCAAAACTCTATGCTGGATAAAAATATCAGCTGGGTTCAGCACTATACTGTGTGTGCGTGTGTATGTGTATATGTGTGTATACACTTAATATTTTTGGCTTTGGTATTTATATACAATTTCTTGGGGTTCAAATCAAAACTCTATGCTGGATAAAAAATATCAGCTGGGTTCAGCACTATACTGTGTGTGCGTGTGTATGTGTATATGTGTGTGTATATGTGTGTATGTGTATGTGTGTATGTGTATGTGTGTATGTGTGTGTGTGTGTGTATGTGTGTGTGTGTATGTGTGTATGTGTGTTGATATTTTTGGCATTGGTATTTATATACAATTTCTTGGGGTTCAAATCAAAACTCTATGCTGGATAAAAAAAGCAGAAATAGGCCACAACTTGGCCACAAGTGGACCGGAAGTAGGCAAACCGGAAGTGAACCGGAAGTGGACCGGAAGTGGACCGGAAGTGGACCGGAAGTGAACCGGAAGTGAACCGGAAGTGGACCGGAAGTGGACCGGAAGTGAACCGGAAGTAAATATGTGTAGGTGTGGGTGGGTGTGGGTGGGTGTGGGTGGGTGTAGGTGTGTATGTGGGTAGGTGTATCATGGCCTAGCTTTAAGTGTGGCCAAAAAAAATATCAAGAGGGGCATATTTTTAACAAATTTATGGACAACAATCTCACAGAAGTGCCTTTTATAAGTGTAGGCAAATCAATCTGAGGGGGGTCATACTTTCTCATGGAATCCATGAGGGCATTTTTACAAAAATCTTGGATTAGACAGGGTTCCACACTTGAGCAAAAAGCTCATATGGGCATGTTGAGCTTGTTTTAAGTGTGGCCAAATCTGCTTGAGGGGGGTTCATACTTTCTCGAGTTTATAATAGCACAAATCCCACTACTTAAGATACACCAAAATGTCATTAATTGCTGTGTAAGACACAACTTGCAGCACAAAAACGAGCAATGGAATATCCACTGCACTGACAAGGGAATAGTACCAGCAATAAAACAGCATTGATCATCGTCAGTATATAGGATCTCACCAGCAAGAAATTATTGTTACAAGCATGATAGAGTTTCTGGAATTACAATTATTTTCGGGATAGTATTTGTTCACAAATTTTAAAATTACAATACGTTCAGAACTCAGGTTTATACGATAGTTTCCTCAATAATTTTATCATATTGCAAAAAGTATGTACGAGTTATTGACTTTCCTGCAGAAACGACAATTTTCTTTAGTTAATATACATAGTTTTCAAATTTATGTATTTCTCCTACTTTTGCGTCACTTTTCTGTAACTTTTGCTAATCATGACATCATCATCCTTCGCTGTTTCCTGCCTCTGGCTGGGTCGGCATGGAAGTCAAGCCTCTCCATTTTTTCCTGGTCTTTCACAACTCCACTCTTTCCAAGGTGTTCCAATCTTGTCCCCTAACACTCTCTACTATCTGCTCTTTCCACCGACATCTTGGTCTCCCCCTTGGCCTTATTCGCACTCCTTGTGCATTGTAAGCCCTTACTGGTAGTCTTTCTGCATCCATCCTCTTCATGTGTCCGAACCATCTCATCTGTGCCTGATCTATCCTGTCTTGAAGCTTCACCACACCCACTGCCTGTCAGATATCCTCATTCCTTATTCTATCCCTTCTAGTCTTCCTCAAAAGACTCCTTAGAAATTTAATCTCCACTGCCTGCATCTTTTCTTTGTCTCTCTATATCATTGTCCAAGTCTCTGCTCCATACGTAATTATTGGCACATAGTATGTTACATATTACCTTCTTGCATTTCATAGGTACATCCCTATTCCATATTATTCTTCGAACGCTTTGATATAGTCCACCACCATTCATTTGTCCTATTCTGTTTACCTCCTCATCTATTCTTCCACTTCTCTCAATCATGACAATGAGGATGAATGGTTTATTTAATTATTCTCTTATCTATAGTCGCTTTCTGCCACTTTCGGCTAATTGTGAGAACGAGGAAGAATGATGAATGATGAGCAGTGTGGGGAATGGAGAAGCAGGAGGATCTCATCCTCCCAACTTGGCATCTTTCCTAGTTTTTGTTTTGAGTCCATTTTAAGCATAGATAATCTGATCGAGACTGGATCCTAACAACTATGTGCCTCTGCTGGGTATCGAACCTGGGGCCCTTTTGTAGTCAAAGGGCTCCAAGCACTTTTCATTCAAAATGCTGACTTCATATCAGTCTATAAAAAATGAAATATTTATTCTCAAGAAAAATATGTTGATGTGAACATAAATACGTAATCCTACCAAATGTTATTTGTGTATAGTTGTAATAATTAATTTGGGTAACACCCTAATTGCAATATTCATATATCAAATTTGAATTGATTTGCCACTTGCATAGGTATGGTATTCTGAAAAACTATTGTAAAAATAAGTAACTGAAGAAACATTGCTATCAAAATTATCGAATGACTGGAATCATGATAATAAATAACAGAATCTATTTACCAGTAGTATGGGAATTTTTTAATACCCTGCCCATATCGCTGTTTTCATTTTTTTATGCAGAAGTAGCGCAAAAAGTAGCGAGTAGCGAACAGGAGTAGCGTAGCGAGCTACTTTTTGGTAAATGTAGCTGTAGCTGTAGCGAAGCTACATTTTGGAAGAGTAGCTGTAGCTGTAGCGAAGCTACTTTTAAAATGTAGCGTTGCGATCACTGGCTGAATGTAAACAAAGATTTGTCCTACTTAGAGCGGCCATATTGGAAGCGACACTAGCGCTCAGGTGGTAATTTTAATCGCGAATTGTGTTTATGTACACACAAGTGGTTTATGTTTTCATTTCTGAAATAAAACGGACATTTCCATGAAATGTGCAGAAACCACGAACACTTTAATTAATAATTTGGAATTTACCATCTGGTTGAGATCGTTACGATGTTTTTTCTTCCGATCCCGGTACTTACTTTTCGAGATTCTGCATACCCTAGTAAACACAGCAGCATCAGTACTCCGGCAGGAATAAATCAAGTCAACATTTTCATGACATTTTTCAAGAAATGAAATTTCTCACTTGCCGTGATCGTATCTGGAAATCATGTTACTGTTGACGCTGAAACTGTTATTTAAAGAATTGAACGCGAAATGTAAAAAGAAAAAGGAAACAAACAACAGTTTGATTGGGGAAAAAATTGCTTGCAGACGAATGAACGTGATTTCTGATTTGTGTTGACATGGGCGATATTTGTCAATTTGTGATCAGTCATTCGGCAACACTGCTGTTTTCTGCTACAAGAGCTAATAATAATGGTGGTATCGAGGATATCAAGTCATGGAACTGTACAGCGCGGTATGGCGAAGAAAATAGGAATGCCAGTATTTCGTAGGAATTCTTTAGACAATGTAATGAGTCAGGACAGTTTCTTCGCAATAAACGAAAGGCCCGTTGATGACATATCTTTGGAGTTTTTCTATAAACCACACACAATCACGCTGCTTACAGTTTCAATAGCAGCAGTAATTTACACTGCGTTTACAAGGTAAACCAATTATGAAAGTTTGCATGCGAACAGATAGCAAATATTATTTAATGATTTGGGTTTACACTTGAGGAATATGTTGACCGAGTTCAGGTAACTGCATATTTATGTTCAGTTAGAAGCTACAATTGTAGTAACAGGGAAAAAAAATCACGTGACTAACAATTCTGCAAGTTGTATGTACAGTATACCGGTAAAAACAACAGTATCCTAAGTATAAACGAATTACAAATAATTTCGGAGCGAATGTAGAATATAGAGAATGTCTCTAATGTCGTTAATATTTGGTATACTAACTACATTTGGCATTCTAATCACGAATCTGTTGTTAAAATGCCAAGGACACGTCTGGAAATCGTGAAAAAAGCTGATGCAAGTAGAATTTTTTTTTTTTAAAAAAAAGCTTTTTCGCATTGTTTTACTAACAACATTTTAACTATGCTTGCCGGAAATTGTTCGTGGGGCTATCCGTCAATGATTTGTGGGGCTAATGTGCATAGTTCATGGGGCTACCCGTGAATTTTCACACGCCTCCGCGGCATTTTAACACCAGATTCGTGATTAGAAGGCTAAATTTAGTTAGTATAACAAATATTAACGTAATTAGAGACAGTCTCTATATTCTTCATTCATACCATAATTTGAATGACGGGACATTTTGATCCTTGGTTCGTAATTAGCTACAATCGTAGTTTTATAATTCACTTCCTATTACCTATTTCATGCATGTGCATGCTCAAAATTAGAAATTATTGTTTGCATAATTCACCTCATTTAAATGATAAATTGGTAAATATACGATATCGCCTGGACGGATTTCTTCAAATTTACAGGAGAAAGTACTTACTGAAATGAGTTTCTTTAGCATTCTGGGCGTTCTTGGAGGTATTTTCTTTCACGGGAAACTAAAAACCTCGTATTTGAATGCTGCCGAACAAGAATTAATCACTTTTTACGTAAGAAACTTGCATTGTCTGCCATATTATACCGTTGTTTCCATTGTGTGCGTGCAGATGGCGAGAGCGTCGAAAGTCACACGGTCTCGTCATTGTCTCCAAACGTGCATTTTTTTACGAGAATTTGTTTTTCCTTTTTTTTTTTTAACTATGCTTACCTAACCTAACCCAACCTAACCTAACCTTGCCAGAAATGGTTTTTGGGGCTATCGTGAATGGTTTTTGGGGCTATCGAGAATGGTTTTTGGGGCTAACGTGAATGGTTTTTGGGGCTATTGTGAATGGTTTTTGGGGCTATCCGTCAATGGTTTGTGGGGCTATCGTGAATGGGTTTTTGGGGCTATCCGTCAGTGGTTTGTGATGACATAATGAACACGAAAGTAGGTATTTTTCGGTTAAGAAGGTTGTAACACTGCATACCCACGACAAAACACAAGCACGGCGCGATGATCCATGATGAGTGCATACCATATTGTCTGTTACCCAAGCGGTAACAAGGAAGACAAATAATCACTCGTAATATGAAAAGTTGACACTATTTTATGGAAAAAGGCATAACTTCACCTTAAAGAATGTTTCACAATGCAGAAAAGGTAAGTACCAGTGGTAAAATTAAGGAAATAAATGAGTTAAAGGTGTCCGGGCGTTATCGCATATTTACCGATAAATTTTCTTCCATACAGTAGAAAGTTGTTTTTAGTGTTATGCACTATTCTCTATTTACAACTACGTATTTATGTAATAATTATAGAGTAGTTGTTTATTTTACGTGTAAATTATATGTTGCCATACATTGTAGTTCTTTAGCTGTTATGAACTAACATAAACTCTCAGATTTTTGCTCAGACATTTGAATTGTGTATTCCTGAGGAGCACAGGGGTTGCTTTTCATACAATTTTCTTTGAAAATTGTACTGTTATTCCATTAAAGGGAAAGGCTGTGCACTTTGCCATGAAGGGTCTCGGGGGATGTTGGAGTGGATAAATATAATTGGAGTCTGTAAATGTATTAATTGAACTATGTTTAGACAAACCGTGCACTACTACTGAGGTGGAGCCATGGTATGGTGGCTCTCCCCTGTAGAGCCGCCGCTTGTTGGATGTACAATTGTAACATAAAAGCTCTGAAAGTCTCCAATTTGTTTAAAGAAATCCAATAAAAAAAATAAGGAACTTAATAGTTTTTAAAGTTTTTTTACAAATTTGATTTATGCATCCTTCAAATAAAAGGAGATAAAACAATATTCGGTGACGGTTCCAATTGTTTTATGATTTCTCCTAGCACAAATACTAATTATCTTAGAATTTTGGAAATCATTGTCACACGAAATTTGAACCTTCCTTAAAGTAATGAGCACTGTTTGGACTCTAAAAAAAGTTATTTATGTTGAAAAAACAACTTGAAAATTACCTTGGACACTTCTCATGGACAAGATATTCTCCGTCGACAAGCGACAGTAAATATCGTAGAAGCGTGGGAATGAATGTAGAAGTAAATCGGAACCTTAGTATAATGCATTTAGGGACTTTATTTTAATGCTAAGTGAACCAAACCTAACCTGCCTAACCTAACCACGAAAGCAAATATTGAACAAAAACCTTAAGTAATCGCTAAAACTCCACAGTATGTGTTAACAGACGTACATCGAAATCGGACCATGTAAAAATTGCATTCATAGCATGATGAAATCTCAATAAAACAAAAGGAACAAAAGGGCCCTTATAATTTGAACCCACTAGGTGGTGATAAACTTTAATAAAATGATTGGAACAAATATTGTGAATTTTTTCTGTGTACCTCATCACTTTGAATTTGTTAAAATGTATTAGCATTCTATTCTTTGGACACAATAGTATGTACCATTCTCTGACAATCATTTTGTAAAGCTAAGACATCTGAACTAATTCATTTTCCCTTAAATGCTTTTATATCATCTGCATATAAAGACGAGTTGAATCAATAACATTATACATGATGGCATTAATGAAAATTGCAAATAATATTGGTCCAACATGGGATCTTGTGGCAGTCCACAAGTTTTCTTTCTTTCACTGAAGAAGTTTTTTCTATTTCCACTAACAATTCTATTCATTACACAACTCTCAAACTATTTAAAAAATCTTGGTGATATTCCAAGAATACCCAGTTTATGTAATGCATGGTTCACTGAATCAAAAGCTTGTGATAAATCTGTACATGTTCAGGCACTTTAGCCATTGCATTTAAAATGGTTATTTGGCCTGTACATAATTTACTTTTCCATATTTATTTTGGAAGCAGAACGTCTTGATTACCTTTCAAAATAAAATTAGCTACTCTGTCTGTACCAATATATGATTTTTTTTATGTGTAGAAATAAATTTAGACACATCTAAAATTACTGGAATATAATGTAAGGGATGTCTGTAATGTTTAGCACCCACTCACTTTTGACTCCAGTTTTGTGTTCATTCACTTCAGTTTCACAGATACAAGGGAAGCCTATGAAGTTACTAACAGAATTGCAATGTAACTGTCAGCATACGATGATAATTGTACCAAAGCAACAAAATTTCACTGCCATCTGCAACATAAACTAAACAGCTAGGTAATGCCTGTAATATATGCAACCACTAAGTTCACCCACTACCCAGAATTTGTTAAACCAAATATTGGCAGAGACCAATGCAGCAAGACATATAGTTTGTAAGAAACCAATGTATATGAGGAACATCATGAATGACTCTGTGTCATAAAAAGAGCATAGATATTTGTCTTAAACGCTTACTTTTGTTCCTGTCAACAGATTCACATGATTTCATGCATAAAATTACATTTTCCAATTGATAATGCACATTTTGATTATCAGTGCCTGTAAGTGCATGCAGTATTTTTAAAATAGTAACAGAAAAGATGCAGATGAATAATATCCCTCAGCTAAGATACAAATTCCCCAATTGTCTCATTGTTACCATGTTAAACCATAGGAGCATTCCTTAGTTAGCCTCAAGAATCGATCAAACATCCACATAAGAATTTCCACTTCAGTGTCCTCCATGCCAAATCACACTCCCCTCCAAATTTGATTACATTTAGTGAGAAATATGAAGTAAGTACGTTTTTCAGTGGATCAATCTAAAAAAACTTCAAATATGGGAAAATGTAAAATTGAGGAAAATTTCATAATGGTTTGCTATGTTAGGACCATCAAGATTGAATGTATAATGCAGGAAAATATAGAATCAGGGTTCCACTGTATACATGCAAATTTTCAGATTTCTGGCACCCGTGGGCTTTGAACGTGGTTCCACACATGCAAACTGTCAGTAGCAGAGATGTAATGTTAGCCATGTTTTTTTAAGATAAGGGAATGCTCTTTTTTATAAAAATTGCAATAGGCATGTTTTTAAGATAAAGGAATGCTCTTTTTCATAAAAATTGGCAAAATATAAAAATGTTGATTTCAAGATCATGGAATCTGACCTTTGACCTTTACCCAAAGTATATTTTTAATTTTATTTTTGTGTGAAGTAGTTTATTTTAAGTTACCTTTCTGCTACTTTTGGCTAATCACAATGATGGGGGTGGATGGTAATGTGATGTCTGCAGTGGAAGCTCAAAGGGGAGAGTAGACGTGCCATGGCACTACCCTCAGAAGAAATGCATTCCTTGCCAAAATATTGTTAAATTAATGTATTTATAGTTTACAGACAGGGAGATTCGAATCTCGCAATCGGCCAAGCTGACAACCGGCCCAACCTCCTCGCGAGGCAACAGTCTGAGCGGTCCACGACCTGGCCCAACAAAGTTGACACATGTGCAGAGGGTTGAAGAAGTCTCAGTGGGGATCAGGGTGGTGGGGGGATAGCTATGCTGGTCATAAGACACCAGCTGAACCAATTTTCGCTTGGCATGACGAGGGAACTTTCGCAGTGTTAACATAGTTGCCACCTGTATAGATAAGTTGCTAAATATGACATTTGTAAGACCCGTTGAGGAAGTAATTCGTGAGAAAGTTAGTAACGAACGTTGTATCTTTCCAAAGTGTATCCGTTCAGCGGAGCGGCAGAAAATGCTTGAGAGATAAGTTAAAGGACTTCAAATGATCCTTTTTTCGCCTCAAATGGTGTATATTGCTAAAAAATCAACCACATTATACCGTATTTAGCCTGTTTTATTCTAACAATTTTGCTTGTTCAAGCATTTTCTGTCACTCCGCTGAACAGATACTCCAAAGTTATATGAACATTTAGATATAAGATAGATGTGTGTAAAGGGTCATCCAAACTTTTGTTATCAATTTGTTCTTTAAGAAAATATATATCCCTTCCTCTCACCTTCTTTCCCCTCATGTACATACATGAACACGTATTCCAACTGGATGTCGAAAGTATCCTAGACATTTGTTGTAAAAGAAATTGTCGAGATGTCAAAGGAAACTCGCATCACAATAGGATATTTGACTTTTATATTTTTAAAGAATTGCAGAAAATCTATAATTATATGTGTATGAATTTTACTTTGAGATATAATTCAATTTGTTTCATTGCTTTTTGAGTGCTAATCATACTTTAGTCATTTGTAACACTGGTTGTTGATGTGCCTTGTTGGTGTGGAGGAATTAGAAACAAAGTAAATCGTTAATTCTGTGTTCGCTTTAGAGTCTGTAGTGTCCTATAGTGTATAAAAGATAGGATAATGATTGAAGATGAATCGGATTAGTGCATCATTACTTTACATACACCATTTTTCACATTACCATATGAGGATAAATTAGAAGTTAAACATTTTGACCAGTGAGGCAACCACAAGCAGGCGAAAGGGGGGGGGGGGGGGCATTGCGGAGTTTTTTTTTCTTGATCATGTTGACACTAGCCCTGTCTAGTTTGCTGCACTTTTTGACTTGCTTTGCACGGTGCAACACTTAGTCGTCCAGTTCTTTGATTTCGAGTCAAGTAGTGTATTTGGTGCCTGCATCGTCTGCACTACCTTTCGGACCGGTGTATGTTTGGTGTATGGTCACGTGGTGCATGCTAACTAATCAAATGACCGTTTAAAGCAGCAGACAGGAATTTGTTGAATCTTCTGAACTCGCACACCGTTTTCCGTCTAGTTGGTTGAACGTAATTTCCTTGCACTACCCTGACACTGGATACACCTGCTCTGCACCGAGTGTCAAAAAGTGCAGCCAACTAGATGAGGCTACTACCCATCATAGTAGCCACCAGCCCCCACTGAATGAATGAATGAACATTCAAAAACACATAGCAACACAACCAGACTGCACAAAGCAGCCCAGGATGTACTACGTGGAGGAGAAATTTATATTTGAATCAACCTTACATCCCTTTTAGGATCTACGGGAACTAAAGTAATAGATTAAGTAACAGGAAGAATCATTGCGATTTAGGCACTTGTTTTGCTAAATATGTAGCTTCTCTGAAGTATGCATTTCTCAACCAGCCAAAAACCTCGGTAGCAGGCTACAGGTAGTACACGTTCCTAAAGACATACATTATGGTCACTCTTCAGATGTGATTGTGTGCCCTTAGCACATTTTTTAATAGTTTTCTTACATCTGTATGCTGTGAATATCACCAGCTGAATGCTGTTTTGTTGTATGTCCATCTGCACTAATTTTGCAGGAAATCTGTTTCAAGTTTAACATATGTGGATTTGAATGCACTACAAGATTTGTTCAAACATTTTATTATTGTTGATAATTCACACCACTTGACATTCAGATGCGTCGCTTCGGAACATGACAACATCATCGACACCAGTGTCACAAGCAGCTTTTTCTCGTAGTATGTTACTTTTCTAACATACTGTAACTTGGATAATAATGCTTTCCGGCAAAATTAAACTTTTTGTCACTCTCATGAACCAAAATAGGTGATTCTTGTAGATTTCGAGCTCCTGAGTTCGAATCCGCAACCCATTTTTCTCCAGGACGTACCAGTTTTGAGGGAGGGGGGGGGGGGTTTCAATGACCACGCATAGGTGCTATTCTCCCCCCATATAAATTTGCACGCTATCATCATAATTTCAATATAAAACAAGCAGATACAACTACATAAAGAGTAAAGGTTCAACACTTACATGTCAATTGGTGTTCCTGCTCCTCTTGTAATTTGTGCAGGGTGTCTCGCGTGTCGCATTCCAACAGAAGTCTGCCAACATATTCACACTCCATTTCCCACTGTAGTGTGTCTCCATGGTAGCTATTTGTTGATGAAAACTTTCACCGTGTTCATCAGAGACCTCCCCCAAGCTGTACTGTTGAGGGAAGAAGTCCAAGTGACAATGCAGGAAATGTAACTTGAGGGACATATTACACCCCATGGTACGAAATGAAGTCATTCACCTGCCCACAATGTCTTTGTAATTAGGTGACTTATGATTCCCGAGAAAATTACTGCACACATCTCGAAAGGCCTCCCAAGCCTCATGTTCCACATCACTCAGCTTAGAAGGAAATGTAGGATCCTTTAAAACGTCTCTGATTTGAGGCCCTGTAAAAACACCTTCTTTCACCTTGGCCTCGCTAAGTCTTGGGAACAGTTTGCTGAGATGAGTAAATGCTTCACCATCCCACTTCAGGGCCTTGACAAATACCTTCATTAGACCTAATTTTATATGGAGAAGTGGTAAGAATACTTTCTCCGGATCCACAAGAGGATCCATTAGCCACATTCATCTCTCCTGGGACCAGTTGGTTCCTTGGTGGCCATTTTGGGATGGTGTACAGCTCTTTGGCTCAACTGTCCCAGTGACACAAGAAACAGCAGTGTTTGGTGTAACCTCCTTGTAAACCGGTGAGGATGGCAATAACCTTAAGGTCAGCACATATACACCACGGTTCCGCATGTTCTCGTATGTTTCTTTCATATGCACAGCATGAGCAACAGGGATGGCAGGATATTGATTGCCATTGTGTAGTATCACTGCCTTGAAGCTAGTCCACGATGAATCTACGAACAGTCTATATTTTTCAGTGATGTAGTCAAATTTCAGTTGTTCCATAAGCGACGGAATGTCACTGCAATACACCAAATCACCATCCTTTGTAAAATTAGGAACTAGGCTCACCTCTCTTTTTCTGTACATCGATATATTCACATCTCGGTCAAGTAGATTCCATTGTTGAAGTTGTGATGCAAGCAACAGGGCCTTGGTCTTCGCAAGGTTTAAGTCTCTGATCAGATCATTCAGTTCTTCCTGACTTATCACATGTGGTTCCTTAGTGTCAGACACTGGGGCGTACTTGGGATCTGAATGCGTACTCGAAGATTGTGCAATATCCTGACAAGCCACAGGTTCTTCGTCGGATGAAACACTGCTCAGTGTGTATGAGTCTGGTGGTACGGGTACAGGCAGAACAACATCATGTGGGACAGGTCCCCTCGCAGAATCCAAGTCAGAATACTGTATTTTATGCTTCGTACCTTTTGAGAAACCTGTAATATTGTCCAGGCAGAAGTAACAGTTTGCAACATGATCCCAGGGCTTGTGCCAAACCATAGGTATGGCGAATGGCATCAATTTATGTGTACCTTTCAACCATCCTTTTAGAGTATGCACACACGAGTTACAACTTTACAACTTTGTTTGGGAGCCCAATCGCGATCCTGGTCGCCGACTTTACACCCAAAGTACAGATGGTACGCTGTCTTTAGGAATGGTGACAATGGCCTACTTTGTCCCTTGAATACCACTTCCCCACATATGTAGCAGAATGAATCTACCAAGTTTTTGCAAGTTTGTGGCATGTTGGTTTAACACAAATGTCAATATTTCATGCAGAAATATTTTTCCTTAACGGTATACACAGACACAGAGTAACACGACTTTCTTACACCACGATCACCTCGGAAGTAAAATATCTGCTTCATGTAACAACGAGGTGGATGTCTTGGCACCTTTTTCTGCCACATCCGGTTTGTCGTCTAGACAAGGGGGTGCCAACGAATGACCACAAGTTGATTACGAATCCTTTTACCTTGAAGGAAGCCGAGGTGACAGTGTCAGAAGAGTGTAATGAAAATAAAACTCCAATGTACACAAATAAGCCTGTCACACAGTTAAAAACTGTAAGATACCATTCATTTTAGAGCCAGTCACTTATGGCTCGTGGGACATTGTGAAAATATTTCTTCCAGCAGGCAGTAATGTTAAAATGCAATATTATTCACAGTTTTGTTTTGACATTTATCTGGAATGCTCAAAAAAATGTGCATTGTGGCCGAATTCACTGTTTTTTTGGGTGGGTGGGGTGTATTTGGTATTTTTTTCTATTGGAGGGGTGGTGTTGTGGGTGCAGGGGAAAGAATGTTCCTAGGATATAGTAACAATTCTTGGATTGAGGTAAAAATACACAATTATGCATTCCAAGCATAAAAAACACATATTTCATTAAAAAATACAATTTTTCGGTAAATTTTCATGGAAAATGCCCCCTAAAAAAACCTTACGTGCTGGAACTTTTTCAATGCGATATTCATAATGAGCGACTCGAAATCTATAAGGTACACCCTTTCATCCTCGTGGGAGGATTTTAATGCCGATCAGTGTAATCAGAGATACACGCTTTGACTTCTGCATGAGTCTATAGGTATGTAGTTAACAATTAGTAAAGTTTAATTTCATTGTTACTGTTTAGGGGGTTTGGGCGATGTCTGAAAAATTGTGAATTCTTTTTTGATTTTTTTGCAATTTTTTTTCATTGGTTTTGAAAACATTGCTTCTTTCTCAATTTTGGTGTTTCAAAACACACTTTTGGCAATTTTTTTCTCCGAAAGTGTTAGCAATAAGTGCATAAAATTTTCCACAGCAATGGCAAACATACCATTCATTATGTGGGTACCTTTTGGAGATTCACATCCTGGAGTAGCCTGCATGGGGGTCCGATGAATTTCAAATTTAGTGTAAAAAACAGTTACTTTTCCTTTTTTTTTCTTCTTCTAACTGATTACGGAAAACTGTTTTTTTTCCATCAGGATTATAGCCCAAAGTATACTGAACCAAACAAGGTATCATTTGTACGTCTAACGTTCTTAGTCCCGGAAATATAAAATTACATTTAGAAGCATGCAGTTTTTCAAATTTCCCACTGAAAACATGCCTGGTGTTAGTGGAAATATCTGGAAAATCAGCCTCGTCATCTAAGGGTTAAAGTGAGATCTGAACAACTTTGCAAAGTGCCTTCAATGGGTATTGAACTTGGGTCCCCTCAATGACAAGTTAATAGAGATATCACTATGACATTGGCGAGGCCCAGCAGGAATTACACAAATCGTAGGACTCCAGGGGACCCAGATTCGAATTCCAGCCTGGGCATTGGTGTTCTCTGAGTGTCCTTTCATCAACTTTATGAAATCATCACCCAAATAGTGGAAGAAAAGTGAGATAAAATAATACAGGGTTATTATAAATGATTGACCCAATTTCATAAATTCACTGTAGCTTTATTATTTGACATATTGTCAAGAAACTTTGCAGACGTATAGAAGAACTCAAAAAGTTTTCTTGTGTTGCAGGTTCGCTTCTGATTTCTGCCACGAGAGTGCAGCAGTGAGCATTTATTCAATATGGCGACAGGCAGAGAGAAAGCTTATGTTGTGCTCGAGTTTCATTCACATCAGTCTGTCGTTACAATGCAACGACACTTCCGAACGAAGTTCATTCGGTGATGGTATGCACAATTTACAGCTTCAGGATGCCTCTGTAAGGGGAACTCAACTGGTCAGCCTGCAGTGACTGAAGAAACGGTTGAGCGCGTGCGAGCAAGTTTTGCACGAAGCCCACAGAAGTCGACGAACAAAGTAACCAGAGAGCTGAACATTCCATAACCTACCGTTTGGAAGATCTTACGGAAGCGATTGAAGAAGAAGCCTTACCGCTTGCAATTACTACAAGCCCTGATGCCTGATGACAAAGTCATATGCTACGAACTCGAGCACAACACAAGCTTTCTCTTTGCCTGTCGCCATATTGAATAAATTTTCACTGCTGCACTCTCGTGGCAGAAATCAGAAGCGAACCTGCAACACAAAAAAACTTTTTGAGTTTTTCTATATGTCTGCAAAGTTTATTGACAATATGTCAAATAATAAAGCTACAGTGAACTTATGAAATCGGGTCAATCATTTATAATAACCCTGTAGAATCAATCAATCTCCAAGAGATCGTGCCCAAATTTAAAAGATACTGAAGGAAATGCCAGTTGTAATGTTCCATTCTGCTAGAGCAATGTACCGTCCCTACCAAAAGTTTAAAACCACCTTGTCATGTGTTTTTCAGACAAACAAAAAAAGTACATATGCGAGTGCTTTTCATGAAATAAACACTTTAATACAAAATTGGAATTATTATGTAATGTTATTGAAAGGTATATCAAGATGAAGAAAGTGTAAGGGCATATTAATGCACTTATAACTAATAGATGCAACTAAAGGTACAATTTGTAAAATCATTAAATCTGAACTTTGAAAATATAATTGGAAACAAACATTTCTCCTGAAATTAGATGAATGAAGTGTGATATTTTAATAGTCAATAGGTCCACCTTTAAGTTTGAATCACATTTGCACACGTTTTCTCATGCTGCGGACCAATTTCTGGAATTCTTGGGGCGTAATCTCATTCCATACTTTGGAGATCTGTTCATGAAGTTCCTGGACATTCCTTGGTTGGTGTCTGGCTACACGAAGGCCAATGGTATTTCATAGGTTTTCTATAGGATTCAGGTCCTGACTTCATGCTGTCCAAGGCAACAATGGGATTTCCCTCGCTTGAATTCAGGCCATTGTTGCTGATGACGTGTGGCAAGTCTCGCGATAATCCAGTTACCCTGGGGCAGCCGCAGCGTGGTTTTTCAACCACTGTACCTTGCTGCTTGAATTTGTTTATTGTGTTCGCCACGCAGGTTTTACTCACATTCAATGCGACTGCAATTTCTCTATGAGATCTATTGCATCTGTACATACCAATTATTTGCCATTTTATGGTCACAGGCACAGAGTTTTTACCCATTATCATGTAGCTTGTGATTCAAATAGTCTGTTCATTATCACGCGTAATGAAAACAGGTTTGGACTTGCACAATGCTGCTACTCGAGATATGTCTTTCTGCGCCATCTATTGACACATATTTCAACTAATGACTGATAAAATTTGTTCACTCCAGCTCAGTCACTGAGGAAACTATTGTTATCTGAAGACCTCTCAGTTTTCGCTGTATTTTTTATTTTGTGCATTTTAGGAAAAAAAAATATAAAAGACTAGAACATTTTTTGGATATTTTTTTTCCGCCAAAACCTTAGTTCATGTTCCACAATACTGGAAAAAAATCAGTTCTGTCATAACGACGTCGGTTACGTGTATACACATTCATCTGTACTTCAAAATGCTGGATTTTTCAGTTAAGAAATTTCAACTTTCTTATCTCAAGAACTACAAAACATATACCAATATTTTTTCGGCAATATATGCCTCACACACTATATTACATACTTCCATACAATATGACTCCATATTTGTACCAACTACTTTGTTAGTATTCATTTATATGAAAAAAGTTGGTGGTCTTAAACTTTTGGTAGGGACTGTATTAGGCTCAGTCACTAAATAACGAGGCAGAGGATATTTCACAGTACTTACGTAACGAACCTCAGAAGTATCGTCCGCCACTGTTTAGACATTTATCCCATTGTGACACCAGTCGCAAAATGGCATGCTCGTAGAACTCCTTTGCGCACGCGCTCCTTGAAGTCATCATCCAATTGTCCCCGCAGTGCTTTTTTGAGCTCACCGAAGATGTGAAGTCACACGGGGACAAATCTAGACTATAAAAGGAGGGGGGGCGCTCAGGACTTAGCACTTGAATTTTTTCAGACATTCCTTTGTTGTGTTGGATGTGTGTGGTTTAGCATTGTCGTGCAATAGGACTACACCACGAGAAAGGTGACTGGGACGTTTCGATTTGATTGCCTTCCTGAGCTTCATTAACATTTCACAATACCGCTCGGCATTGACCGTAGCTCCATGCTCCAGGGATCCCAGGTTTGAATCCCATTCGGGCTTGGTTGTTTGTGAATGTCCATTCATCATTTCATCACTCATCCCCATCTTCGCAAATTAGCATAGAGGCACAAAACGCGAAGTAAAATAAACTAAATCAATCAATCAATCCATGCTCCAGGAAGTTATTGAGGAGTGGCCCCTTGCAATCGAAGAAGAACGAAAGCATGACCGTACCGGCACTAGTGTGGAGGGTCTTGAATTTTTTTGGTGGAGGGGATGCCTCCATTACGTTGACACAGTCAAACACGGAATGACTGGACACGTCGGCTGCCCGGTTAGCAGCCTTTGCGCATACCTTGCCAGACACGTAACACTATCTAGCGGGAAAATGCATGCGAATCAGTTTTGTTACACCTGCACCTCCATTTCAGGCCCGTCGACCCATTTCTAACTACCATAGTTTTGGTGTAATATTTTCTGCCTCGTTATTTATTGACCTCATAGTATTAAATGAACTTCAAGGGCAGATTTGATTTTGATATACCATGTAAGATTTCACTTGGAGAGTTTACTGTAATACATTTATATGTTGTGCTAAGAAATAAGTAATTTCTGGTTGAAATCATTCTTTTCATTTTTATAGAGATGAAGGAAATATCCAAGAAAACATCTGGGCTGGGATCTGCTGTGTTATCTTTTTCTTCCTAATAGTCTCCGTCTTGGCTTTTCCAAATGGTCCTTTCACAAGACCACACCCAGCACTATGGCGGATGGTGTTTGGACTGAGTGTCCTGTATCTCCTAGCTCTTCTCTTCCTCCTGTTCCAAGGGTATAAAACCGTGAAAGGTTTGCTGTTGTGGATGGATCCAACGCTAGCTGACTTCCATATTGATATGGAGAAGGTATGTTCACTTTATTAATATTATTATATACAATTAGTATAGGCACATATTTTTGGTAAATAAAAAGGCAAAATTTTGGTACAAAACAGTCTATTTCGGGTTCAAAAGCAGTAAATAAAATATGCACTTGTATAGCATCAAAATAAAAATTTTCTCGCTTGATTTAGTTCTCTGTAATAACCAATCAACCCTTTTTTTTTTGACATGCCCCTCGTACATTAGCTGCTACATATTTAAAAGAATTCCTATGCTTAATATAATAATAAAAATAATTCCTTTATTTAGCGGGCAAGGTTCAGCCGTAGGCTGCTCTACCACCTAACCCTTGTATTTCCATTTAACAGAAACTTCTGATAATAGATAAGATCAGCTGCATAGTTAAAAGCCATATAGGGACCTGTGCATGTGAAAGTTTGAGGCTCCTCCCATGTTACATGGGTATGCCAGCTATAAAATTAGTCATTATACCTGCTGCAAAATTAGTTTGGTATTGACGCTTGTGAAGCACGTGGAGAAAGCTGGTCCACGTCACTGCGAGAGAGTGGGTTGCTGGCATGCGAGCCAATCAAAATCTTCCCAGTGGTTCACCCAAACCCTGGTTACCTAGCAACAGAAAATGTTTATCTCGGTGTTGCCGCTTATCGGGCGATTCTTCCTGCTATCAGTTTTCATGTTGTTGGGAGAGGACATGTTGTTTGTTTCTTGCGTTGGATTGCTGTGATATTTTAACCGGTCCGTTTGTTTAGTGTTTATTAATTTAGAGTATTATTTGTTGTATATAGCATGTTGTTTTATTGTGTTATTTTTTGTACATAATTTTCTGTGTACTGCTTGAGTGTGTCGTGTGCTTGTGTGAAGAATGTCAAGCACAGGAGACAATTCTCGAGATGACAATGTACCAAAGAGGCCATGCACTAAAAGAAAAATTCATAACACAAACAGAGAGAACACTCACGCTACATGTTCTTTCCCTAACTACATTCCAAAATGTTCTGAAAGTAACAGAAAAGTTGTATCAACATCATTGCTTAAATTATGCTCACAGGAGAGTAAAGAAATTCTGGATATGCAAATTTAAATTTAAAAGTAAACATTAAGCTATGAAATCATAAGTCATTAGGGGTGTAAGGGTGCTCTTTCCACGTAGTGCACCCAATAGTCAACCTCACTTCCACGAAGTACACCCTGGACTGCAGACTAAGGAGGCTCTGGCGACTGGCCCCATAGCCAGTATAATTTTGTTTGTGTTGTCCTGTGTTTTGTCCTTATTTGTACTGAGTGCTCCTTTACAGCTTTTAACGAAAGTCAGAAGATTTTAATATTTTATGATTTTAGTTATGCAACGTTAGAGTTATGTGTCACGTAAGGGACTGGACCCTGTATAATGTGACAGGTGCAAAATAGCCTTAGTGCTGACGCACCCAAAATTTTAAATTCAAATCAATCAAATCGTAAATCATTAGAACAGAAAGAAACTGTAAAAAGTAAAAGGTAAAGGTCCCCATGCATGGAGCACTGTGCCATGAAGGCACATTCAGGGGATGTGGGGATAGAACCTAGGGCTGTGCGATATATCGATATCGAGTCGATATTTTTAAAATATCGAATCATATATCAATATTGAAAATATTGACATCGATATTCAATGTGTCTATATCTATATTCGATATTGATATTCAATATCGATATTATTCACGTATGGTGGTGTTGCATTCCTTATGTACAAGTTGAAGTCAAGCGTAAGGATGTTAAGATAACAAGTAATGCACTCACCACAAGGGCACAGAACTTGGGATGTGAATGATGAGAGATTGCCTCTAACATGGAAAGCAAATACGTGCAACAACCAATAAAAAGAACAAGGTTCCTACTTTATAGAACTTGCTGGTTACGCTTGTTTGCTCAAGTATAGGGATGGTATTGATACGATACAAGACAATACTAATTGGCAAGGACTCGCTCTCAAGTTGTAAATGATTTGTCTTGATCTTGGTCTCGCCTCGCTATACAGCATATGCACAGCACAAAATATTTTGTAATAACATTTTTCTGTTTGATGCATAGTTTCGACAATACGAACAAGGACAGCTCCAAAAGAGGGCAGAGACGAAACTTCAAATTGAAAGATATAGATGTGTCTGTTGTCGATATTGGTATTGTATGGATTGTCGATATCTGTATTTTTAGGTTGCGTTGATATCTATTTTTGGTTGCATTGATATCGGTATTTTCGGTATTGTCGATATCGATATTTTTGATATTCGATATATCAACTCAATATTGATATTCAATGAATATTGATTTTTCAATATCGCACAGCCCTAGTAGAACCCCACACATTCTTGATCTTGGCCATTTTGGAAGTGTTGCGATCAGCACCATGCTCCAGCTGCCTTTACCGACCAGGGTTTCCACCAGGTACCCATTGGTTTTAGGCTGGGTGAGCCCCAGAGTCGCTTTATGTGAGGACAAGGCCAGAAGAATTCCGACCTTAGATCACCCACACTGGGAATCGAACAGATGCCCTTCTGAGTAGACCACCGTGATTCTAGAAACTAAAGAAATTACACCTGTTCATTTTCTACCACCTTCTGAGCACACAGTGTTTGCATGATAATGTGTTATGTTAATAAAAATAGAATTTTGAGTTTCATAGCATTTGCTGTCTGCAGACCTCTGAAAATTGTTTTTAGCTTTCTTCACCTCCCAAGTTTCATGTATGAATCTTCCATTTATTATGTGTGAGTAATTTTGTAGTTGTCGACAGAACTACAAGATTTTCTACACTTTCCAATGTTGTGGTAATGATCCTTGTTTTAATCCCTGAATGTCTACATTATTGACACATTTTACAAATTGTGAATCTCAATGTAATAGCTGCAATGTTTATCTACATGGAATTGAGAACAGTTATCATAACTTCATTTCAATAATAATATGTGTATTATAAAGTAATTATCATCTTCATGTTCGGGTTTCCAAGGGGATATTTCCCTTGGCTATCTAATGCTTTGGATGCACTGGTTTCCTGTACAGTAGCCAAAATGAGATTGGGTTGGTGCTTCCAAGGTGCTGCTGAGGTATTTTACAGTTGTAAATATTCACAAAATTGATTGCAATGGAAACTTAATAATACTAAAACATTAAGTACGACTTACGCAATATGCAACTTACGTAAATTTGCAGTTATGTAATAAATCTCGAAAATTACAACTACTAACGTGTATGAACATGTTTGCGGCTGCCATGGATGTCAGTTTGTTTTTATATTCTTTTATATATTTTTCATACTTTTATAGTTTATATCTGAGTAAATACTACTACCACACACACACACAGATATATACATATACATACATACATATTATAATAATAAATGTTGCAGTTTGTTATGAAGTTACACTTAAGCAATTTATAAATTCGACTAAGGTAAAATGCAAGTTAGGTAATGGTTTACCGGACGCATTACTTATGTAAATTGGGGAGGGGGAGTTACTGTATATTAAAAACACAGGAACCTCAATTTTACATTTTTCATGGGACCAAGCTGAAAAAACTTCAAATCTGGAAAAATGTAAAATTGAGGAAAATTTTACATTTGCTATGTTGGGACCATCACGATTGAATGTATATACCAGAAAATGTAAAATCTGGGTTTCACTGTATTATTTTAATAGTGCAAGCAGTTCTGGTGATGCAGACATTCAAATGTATCATGTCCATACAAACAATGTTTGGTGTTGGGACACAAATCTTCGTGCATAAAAAGGGGCCTTACATAAAATACCAATGTGCCAAGTTTCAATGCTTTTAAAAATGTGAAAAATGAGGAAAAAGTATCATTAAGTTCCATGTTCTGTTGCTAATAATGTACATCTATTTCAGGAATATGGAGTCAACTGCTCAGACATAACACTGGAAAGGGTGTGGAGCCATGTCGATGTTTTTGCATCTGGACATTTCTTCGGATGGGCATTTAAAGCAGTTCTGGTTCGACATTATGGATTGTTATGGACTATCAGTGTAATGTGGGAATTCACTGAGGTAAATAGTGCTATTTCATATGTTCTCTTGCAATTTACTGTTTGTGCTTTACTACATAAAGCATTCTCGAAAAAAAAAAAAATAATAAGATCTATAAACTTATTTTTCAAATCTTTGATCTCCCTTGTTCTTGATAATGCCTCTCTTTCCAGGTCATAGGTTATAAAACTATTCTTTCTAGGGTTGATATTCTTTCAGCTTCTTTCTCATAATCTGCCGTAGGAATCTGGTCTGTGACATCTTCATAAGCTGTACATTATGTGTGCTCCAAATATTAATTCTCTTTGTACTGGTGATGACCTGCATTGCATGAAATTCCTGCCCAAAATCAGAACTGAATATGTAATTTGTGAATTCAATTTTCTTTTACCCACACGACCAACCCGTAACTTCTAAACTCATATTTACAATTCAGTTCACAGATCTACAATGCTCTGATATCTGAGTAACAACAAGCTGAGCTCTCGCAATTTTGTGTTCTGCAAAACAACTAAAGTGCAATGCAGTCAGATGTAGAGTAAACCTAACATCTTCAGTGCCAATACATGCATCAGTGAACAAATTATCAATGAGCAAAAGGCAACCCTTCATAGGCGAGAATCCAGGGGTCCCAGGTTCGAATCCTGGCCTGGGCATGGGTATTCTTTGTGAGAGTCTTTTCATCCGTTTCATCATATCATCGCCCATCCTCACCTTCGTGATTAGTCGAGAGTGGCACAAAAGTGAAGTAAAATAAACCAAATCAAACAATCAATCATTCAGAGGTGAGAAAAAGACACAACAGTCAAACCATGCTGAATACAGTATTTTGTTGGAGTTCGGATGGTGAAGTTATGCAACAAGGGAAGAATCACTAGTTCATGCTAATGACCTTCCAATCCTAGCCGAAGAGTTTACATCACCAAATGATATACACTGCCTTCATGTTCCCCTCCACCTCACAGTACATTAAACATATTTGATTGATGAATTGAATATTAAAATTGATCAGTTACGCAGTTTGATAAATTGATTAAATCAATAACTTAATTTTAACCATGTTTTGACATTTCTGCCACACATTATTTTCACCCACCCCTGAAGAATGGTTGAGGCGAGTTCCAAACTTCGGAAGACAAAATAAGTTACATTGGCTTCATTTGGTTATTGTGCTGGTAGAACGTGGCAGCTGGAAGCACACCACTTGCCAACAGGATTGGATGTATGTAACCTTTCGACTCAAGTGCATAGATTTATTTTAATTAAAATATTCAACAATTACAAGTAATCACTTACTTTTGTCTCAGATGATGTTGGAAAACCCCTTGCACTGCCACATATTTTTCACATCTTTTGACATAATTTTCATTTATGTGCATTAGTTCTTCTGTAGGAGTTTGTTTGCACACAAGAATTCTACATAGAAATTCTTTGTTCTTAAATGTACTTAGGTTACTGCATTGTAACAACAATAATAGTACTTGTCAATACTCAACACTTATCGATTTACCACTTGTCACCTTAGCAAACAACAGAGAAGAAAATAGAGAATGTCCCAAAATTAACGCAGGATTTAAATTGGGCGCCATTTTTTTTATGCAAGGTTGGCAGCATTCTGCGAAGTCCCGTGATGTAGTAAACATGTTGCGGTTAATTAATATGGAGCGCTACATGACAGAGAAGCATCTGACGATTGTTAAAAATCATTACATGTATGGCAAATGTTTTGCTGGGACTGTGTGCAAATTATGACATTTCTGTTTGCAGAAGGGCCCAAATGAAACAACTGCGAAAATACTATTTTTAAAATTTGAACACACAGTTTCGGTAGGAGACAACGACGAAAAATAAAACCACCAATCGCTGTGAGCGGTAAGTGTGGTGGAGTGTCCTGAAACGTCAGTGCTCCATTAGTAACTGCAACTGGACATTTCAAAAAGCACCATGTATCATGGTGGACATTTTGTCAGATATTGTATTCCACATTTAACCTTTTGCATCCCGAGCATCTCGATCGAGTTCCTACATGTAACCCCTTGCATCCCGAGCGTCTCGATCGAGATCCTCTAGCATGCTCGTAGTTTTTACGTTATATTGTCACTATTTTTGGCTGGATTTGCGATTTTCTTCTTTTACATTATTGTTAACACACATATTAAACAATTATGACTCTTGCACGTCTTGGTATCGAACAAAAAAGGTGGTGCAGCTTTTTTTGTGCGGCTTCCTCACAAAGGAAAAATAATTCCGACAAACAAAGGCCAGATTTGTTAGCAATTCTTTTCTTCCACCACTGGAAAGTAGACGGGTGAAAAGTTTGCTTCTCAGATACCCAAGGTCACAAGGAATTTTCCCTGTGTTGCCACAAGGGGGAGAAGGGGGAAGAGGGGTTGAGGAAAACTGGGCTATTACAAAGAAAAGTTTGAAAGCAAGAGGAAAACATGTCTTTGTTACCAACCACAAGTTTTTCAAGTTGCTGCAATGTGACCTGCATTGTCTAAAAATAGAAAGGTGCCACAGATGCAAGAAAGGGGAAGATTTGACACCAAAAAACTTATAGTGGACCATGGCTTCTCCAAGTGATCTCCGTTCGGATGAAATTTGAGATGAGCTTGAGGCAATGGACACGGACTCCAAGTGGGAAGACAAACAAATTTAACACTCCAGCGATTATTTCCATGTGTATTGTTACAATGTCTTGTGCTTTTTGTCAAGAATTTTGGAATTTTCAGTTTCCTCCCCCCCACCTCCCTCTATATATATGCCGAATGTACATAAATTTTATATAGTCCGTATCTATGGTTCATTCCGAGTAAAACTACGAGGGGTGACTGAAAAGTTCTCGGCCTACCCATGAAGGGTTGCCAGGAGCTCAATCGTTCATGGCTATTTTTCAACATAGTCCCCTTTCAGCGCCACACACTTTTGCCACCGGTGCTGCAGGCCCATGATACCTTCCTTGTAGAACGTTTCATCCTACACTGCAAAAAAGTCCTCCAACGCAGCTATGACGTCATCATCTGATGGAAAATGGATTCCACCGAGGTGTTGCTTGAGTTTAGGGAACATATGAAAGTCTGAGGAAGCCAAGTCTGGCAGACAGGGAGGGTGTCGAAGCAGTTCGAAGCGGCAGGACTCGATGGCGGACATTGCAATGGTGGACGTGTGCGCGGGTGCATTGTCTTTGTGGAAAAGGACGCGCTTCTTCAACATTCCACGACGTTTCACCTTGATGGCCTCCCTCAAACGCTTCAGTTGAGCAGCATAATATGCACCGTTCACAGTTTCACCTTTTTTTAGATACTCAGCCAGGATGACACCCCTCGCATCCCAAAAAACAGAGACCATCACCTTGCCAGCTGATTTCACTGACTTGAACTTTTTGGGGGTGGGGGAGGAGGGGTGTTTCCACTGTTTTGAATGCACTTTGGACACTGGCTGAAAGTGGTGGACCCATGCTTCGTCCATGGTTACAAAACGTTGGAGAAATGTCTCAGGATCAGCCTGAAGGAGGGTCAAGTTTGCTGCAGACAAGAGGTGTCTCTGACGTTTGTTCTCAGCACTCAACATTTTCGAGACCCATCGACATGACACCTTGTGTATGTCCAGCACAACTGTTAGTATGTGTCCAACGTGTTCCTGGGACATCCCCACTTTCTCTGCGATGTAACGTTCTGTCACTCGCCGGTCTGCCATAACAAGATCCTGTATTGCTGTGATGTTTTCTTCAGTACAGGCTGTTGCCGGCCTTCCACTGCGAGGTGCATCTTGGACAGAGGTGCTCCCCCTCTTGAATTCCGCCACCCACTTTTTCACAGTAGAATACGATGGGGCATCCTCCCCCAATGTTTCCATAATGTCCTTGTGGATGTCCTGTCCACTCATGCCTTTTTTCAGGAGGTATTGGATAACCGCACGAATGCTCACTTTATCCATTTTTCAGAAAATGCTCACCGTCTTCACTTCAAACATCAAAATCTGAAAAACAAAAAAAGATAGTACTATGAAATTTGGTATGGGGCTTTGCAAATTCATATATTATGATTAGCTAAAGTAACATTCAGCTACGATAAATGCATCATGGATAGGCCGAGAACTTTTCAGTCACCCCTCGTATATATCATTTGTCTGTCTAGGGCAATTAGCGTCCGATCTACAGTCATTTTTATAAAACTCTGCATTTTGCTGAAAATCCGCTCAGACGGCAAGGGGGTTACATGCGAAAGAGGCTCGGGTGGCTAAAGGTTAATGGCAATGTTTACCCTTTAAATTAATTTAATAAGTTTGCCAACTAATAAATATTTTTTTTCTTTCTTAAATGAAATTGTCCGTTTGTTTTGGGTCATCCTTTATAAATCCTTTCTCAACGCAACACATCCACCTGTATGAAAGCAAATACTGACATTCACGGCATACTGAGGTGCCATGTTCCAACGACATGGATATGTTCTTGATAACATGTTGTTGATCATAGCTAGTGCTATTGCAGTGTACTTATGAAAGAGAATCTTGGCGGATCCTTGGCTTGGAAAGCTACCAAATGTGCTATGTGCCTGAGTTGAGGGGACATCTATATCCGATCTCACCGGCAAGCACCATGCTTCCAGCTGCTATGCATCTTTCAGCACGATACCAAATGAAGGCACTTTGTTGTAGATTTGCCTTGTTTATAATAGTTCAGATGATAATAATGGAAATATCTCTTTAGATTACTGCTAAAATGCATTGTCAAGTAATTTAAAGGGTATTGTTAAATATTAAATATTAGCATTTGACATCATGAAAACATCAGGGTAAGTGCTGAAAGTTGTCAAGAGAGAAAATACAATTCCTGTTAATGATATTGTTAGAGTTTTATTACACATAATCTGGAGTGTTTTCTCAGTTTGCCAATCAATTTGAATTTAATTGTAATCTGGTTGCTCATGTAAGCTCATAATCATATGATCAGGATTGGTACCATAGTTTCTAAATGTTTACTATTTGACATGAATTATTTATGATATAATAGTGATTTATTTGGAATATTCCAAACCATTAACTTTGTTTATTTTTTTTATGACTAACATTCTATGTTTTGTCTAGGCATCTTCCTATGTCATGTAATGCTCTTTCAAAGTTGAAAGAAAGGAAAGAAAATATGCTCATACTTGAAAAAAGAACAGATAAAACACGTATGTACTTTTAAATTGTATGTTTCATTCTTGCACAATTTCTAGTTACTTTAATAATATTCTGATTCCTATAGGTGGTGTACTGCGTGAAAAATTCAGTACTTTGAACATCTTTATGCATAAATGTCCAAGTTAATCTTTGAATTTACAATGTACTTTATGATAAATATGTACACATTTGCCTCAGTGCAATACTTATACAGTGAGTCTCACTGTCGACTTGGCCGCAGGGCGGCGACCAGCGTGCCAGACAGCGAGCATAACTGGAACCGCTATCTATGTAATGAAATAAGCTCGTACTTGCATGGACAGTTGCAATTAAAATGAGAGCACGTACCTTGTTACAAGAGGTGTTGGATATGTTCTCCTGCATCCACACATTTACGAGACATCTTTTTAGGAAATTTTCACTAACACTAATCAGTTCATCTTCCGAAATTGCTTCAATTTCTCTCCTGATATTTTCTTTCAATTTTTGTAATGTATGGCTTCAGGTTTAAAAGCTTAGTAGCTCGCCACGCAGATAACTTGGAAATGTCTATTTCTTGTGCAAGGCACTGGAGGGATGTTTGAGGAGTATGCTCCAATTGTTCTTCAACGTCATCTAATTTCTTCTCGGTAAGCACACACCATTTTACCCTTTGCTTTTTATCAAGAACGGACCCTGTTTCCCTACATTTGTTCACAAGGATCTGTACACACTCTTTGTGTGGAAGGGGAACATTTGTGAATTCTGCTGCTACAAGAATTTGTAATGACATAAGAGTCGTACATAAAAACTTGTTTTTTTAAAAATTGTACACATAGCGTGACATTATTAGACTGCAGAAAAGCACCAGTAATATGTGAACTAAAACAAAACAATCTAAAATACTATTCATAATTGGGAAAAGAGAGACGTGGTAGTATATAAATACGGAGAAACTAGTACTCACTTTTATCCGCGAAGCTGTTTTTTCTTCTTTTTCGATTAATTTCAGTGGCCACTGCCACCATCCTCGTTGGAACTTGCTGCGCTGTTGCTTGGCGTGCGTCTTTTGTTCGTACTTCTCTGGCTGCCGTCAGGTGCGCTGTGCATCTTGGTGCGTCGTCTGCTATTTCCGGGCGATAACTGCTGCAGTAGTGGAATCCAAGTGTGGTGCGCTTGCCCGCTATCGATGTTGTTTAGTTCGTGCGGGAAGTGCATTATGGCTTGCGTTTCCTTGATTTTGGTGTCTATGAGTGTGTAGGCAGTGTGTTTGACTCGAACCTTTTCAATTTTATGGCTATTGTATTTGATATGTCTAGCAAGACCAGTAGTGGGTTGGGCTTTTTTCGCATCTGCTAGGTGCTGTTGGATTATTTCCTTGACAGATCTGATGGACCTGCCAATGTAATGAGCCTTGCATTCACACTCTGCATCATATACACCTGGGTTGTCCAGGGGGAAGAGGAAGTACCGTTTGTGCTTGTTCAGTTTATCAGTTATTTTGGAGTTGGGTTTGTGCGCTACTTTGATGCCAAATGGGAGAAGGGCTTTGGCTATGCGGTTGGAAGTGGTGGGATGGTAGGGGAAGGCAAACCATTTATATTGGTCGCTGGGGGTTGGTTGTGGCTGGGCTGCTTCACAAACATGTGCAAACTGGACACCAGCTATCTGCATACTGAAGTACTGATGCATCCAGTGGCAAGTCAGTGTACAGCAGATGCGTTCTCACCACCCAGCGTGCTGGCTGCTGCTCTGTGTCCAAGTCGACGGTGAGACTTGCTGTATATGTTAACTATTTTAATGTGTATCATTTTGTGTAATTTTGGTAGGTTGCGTTTGCACATCTTCTTCCAAACTTCCTTGAGTGTTGGTGGGATGCTCTTATTCTGGATGTGTTACTTTGCAATGGATTTGGAATCTGGGTTGGACTGCAGATATGCAAAATATTGGAAATGAGAGAATACAAATGGGTTAGCATTAAGTAAGTATGTTTTGCGAGTACTACATTCTGCTTAGTCCTTTGATCTGATTAACAATTATTTTTAATTTGCATGTATGGTGACAGGTATATTAGTGATGTACTGATGTCAAATGTATCTTATTCTTGTAAAGTTCCTGGTAACATTAACTGACTTGTACTGATCAGGTATAAAATTACAATCTCACCTGTAGAACCTGAAAGGTTCATTCACCTACTTTTTTAATGCATGCTGGTGACCCCAACGGGGTTGTCTTAGAAAAAGAAAATGTGTATTTTGACATTTGCTTTGAAAACCTGACTACATGAAATATTTATTTCAGTGTACATAAAGGTGCATGTGTAACCTTGTTGGAGACACCAGAAATTTGCATGCACCTCCAGGATACGTTATTAGTGTGAAACCACCTTTGTTCAAAATACCATCTCTCGACTAAGTTCAATGTGTTTTCATGAACTTGCATTTGTAGTTTACACAATTTATTATGTGTTGTTTTGAAGCTATTAATCCTGTTGTGAAGTTACAGACTTATCCTGTATATGTATGTTTCAGTACTGAGTGGTTTCCGATGCTAATGCTTTGATAGTGGCAGATATTTAAGATTCATTTTCTTCTAGCAATTATACCAACATAGAGCACTTTTCATTTCCTTAACATGTCTTACCTTACTTCACCTCATGAAAGGATCTAGAATTCATACGCTTGGAAGCACTTTGCGCAATGATTTGGATCCCATTTTAAACTGGGGTGTAAGAAGGTGCCCAAATGCCAACCTCCCTTCCATGTAGTACACCCTGGTACACATTTCTGCAGACTAATAAGGCTCTGGTATCTGGACCCACAGCCAAAAGAACCCTCTGCAGGACCTGTGTTGTGTCTATTCCATGTGTATTTGTGATTGTCCTTTCATCAGTTACATCTAATCACCAATCATTTTCATATTTGCAATTTGCCAAAAGAGGCAGAAAAGTGAAGTAAAACAAATCAATCAATCAAACCCACTTTAAACTGTAGGTCCAGTCCCGAGTAACCTCTCCGAGCATAAGTAGACTTGATACAGACTTTGACTTACCTCTCCTTTACCTTTACTTTTTGTCTTCTGGGGGAAACCCTGGGGGGTAAAGGCGGTCAGGGGCATGATGCTGATCACATCACCCCCACTCACGACCGGATCAAGAAAGTGGGGCATTACCCCCACACCCCCTATACGCCTTCACGGCGTTGTGCTATACACAAGGGAGCACTTTACTTTTTTTTTTTACTTTTTACTTACCTCACTTCACCATAAATAATCTTTGTTCTGTCAGTATGAATTAGTTTGTGAAAAATTTTATCTTTTGATTCATTTAATTCTTAAGTCTTCTTTGTATATTAATGTCTTTTTTTGCTGCTCCTAAAATTAAAGGCCAAATTGTCTTCATAACTTAACAATTGCGAATCCATTCATCATTTCCACTTGATACGAGTGTTGGGGCATGGCAACTTTTTTTCTCCGAGAATGTCGGACCGACACGAAAATCCGAAATAAACAAATGGAAGAAGGCAGTGTATGGTTCTGTGGAATTTATGAACAATGCAGATCATGTTTACCAGGTGTAGGTAAGATAGAGAAGCGAACACAACATCTTTAAAGGTAGCATCATGCCACTTCTGTTTACAAGTCATAAAGCATACATTAGCTTAGCTTTACATGAACAATAAAGGTGCATACTATGGTAGAACACTATTCCGAATAAAGTTGCATACTATTCCGCACAGTTTCCACCAGCTCCCGGTGGCATTCTCTGGCATTTCTCCCTCGAAGAACGGCTGTGTTGATGTATGCTGTGGAACGGTGGTTGTGTGGTTCATCACACTGCCCTCTAGTGACATGTTCACATATTTTAGTTGCTACGTTCTCAGGAACATACCTTCATATTGTGACACCACCGTTTAACTTCGTACATGCACTCATGTTGTTTCATTCACTCAGATGGTCTACAAAAAAATATTTGTGAATGTTACAAAAACAAAACAAGCTGTTTCTAGAAGTTGCTGAGCCTCTGAATGCAGATCTAATTTCAGAATTTCTCCATCAGGCTCAGATTTCCTGTAAAAATGTTTTTTTGTATTTTCCTACCTCAGCCTATGTTCTATATGTATTGGTCGAAAGGACTTGCTTTCACAAAAGTGCTACAAACGTGAAAGGTAATAAATCTGTGTCAGTATACAAAGGAATGAAGTAAATGAGTAACATGAAAATGTATAAACATACCTAAAAATCTTTCCTTCCTGATTTCGTACGAAACTTTGCCCCAGGAACATCTCTTCGTAAGGTCTAGCAGTAGTCGGACAGCATAGAGGCACTCCATTTGCCTTGATACCGCTTTTCCATTAGTGAAACTGTTCACCGTGTTTGACACTAACGGCAGCAAGGTTACTTAGGAAGAAGTCCAGGTGATTATTCAAGAAATGAAATTTTAGAGACATGTTGCATCCCATACGTTGGTATGATCTAATTAGTCCATGTACAATATTGCGATACTTCTCTGCTTGATGGTTGCCTAAAAAGTTCTTACATACACTTGTAAAAGACAACCATGCTATTTTTTCAACATCTGTTAAATGTTGAATGAAATTCTCGTCATTCATCAATTCCCTTATTTGAGGCCCTACAAATATTCCTTCTTCATTTTTGGCATCGCTTATTCTTGGAAATTTCTGTTGCAAGTACATGAATCCTTGTGAAGTTCTAACTAAAGGTTAAAAGATTAAGAATCAGCAACTTACGTGTGTGAGCATGAGATTTTTCGAACTACGTTTCGAAGGTTATACTACCTCCTTCTTCAGGTTGAAACGATGTTTTCAGACACCTGATATGGTGCCTCGTCGAGAAAGTGATGGTTGAGGATTTAGGTTAAAATGGTATAGGAAAGACACTTTCTAAAAAAGAAATGTAAAAACACATACTAAAACCGCGCAATACTCTATAAAAACAAAAGAACGTTTAAAGCCGATGAAGGCGAACTGCCGATCGGTTCTCGGGGTAAGCGAATGCACGGTGTTAGCTCATACCTGGAGAAGGAAAACTCCTCCCTCCCGGTCTTTCCTCAACTGGGGCTCGTGAGTCACCAATCCAAGGTGAATTCAACTTCCACCTCGGCGGCTTTCCAAACCTCAGCGGTAACATGGAAGCCCATTTCGTCTCTACTCCCGGCGGCTTTATCCCATTTTTTAAAAAAGTTTATCCAGCCGTCTTCCAAATTCCCATCATCCCTATTGAGTTTATTCCTATTATCCGCGCATATATAGGCTGCCTCATACACATTCCTGTCCAATTTATTGTTAATCTTCCTAATGACTTCTCTTTTGGCGATCTTATGCCGGTTAACTAATACGTGTTCATATAATCCTGTCTTAGGTATACCCTCCTTTACATCTTTATCGTGCTCACCCCACCTAATTTGCATACTCCTCCCGGTCTGTCCCACGTATTCCTTTCCGCATTCACATACTATCCTGTACACTCCCTTTTGCTCTTCAGGGTTATTGCGCCTATCTCCCCTCCCTTTCTTATAAGACGTGAAGTGTTTTTCAATGCTCCGAGGTGCTCTCACACCACATTTTATCCCGTATCCCCTTACGGATTTTTCAATTTTCTCAGAAACACCCTTAAAATATGGAATCCCGACAAAATACGTGTTCTTTTCACTGTTTCCTACCTCCGTTTTATCTTCATCTTCATTTTTATCCTTTTGTGATAGTTCTTGTCTAACAATCTTTTTTGCTTTCCTAGCTACTTTTTCCATGTCGCGGATGGTATATCCATTCTTTATACCCACCTTCTTTATCCATTCTTCTTCTTTTTCTTTCTCTTTTTCGTCATTGCACAGCCTTTCGGTGCGAATGAAAAAGTTAAGAAAAACATTTAACTTAGTTCTATTCGAATGTTGGGATCTCTTATGGAGGTACAGCTCGCCAGCCAACGGTTTATGAAAGAACCTGGTTACATTCCATTGTCCGATTTTAGTAAGGCATAAGTCTGGAAAGTGGATCTTTCCGTTTGCCAGATCATCTCTGGTAAAACCAATTCTGGGATCTTGCTTGCCCAATTGGTTGAAAATGCTATCAAGTTTGGTTTCATTCCCTATGATGAGGATGTCATCTTCGTATCTCCCATAGTATTTTACCCCTCCCCCCCCCAAATGCTCCATGGCGGCTTTTTCTACATAAAATGTGTTACATGTTACATTTAGAAATGGAGGACGATTAGACCAGGTGACATGGGGGCGCATCGAGGAGTGACATTCCAGAACAGTCGAACAGGCTAAAGTTAGGTAAAGTAAAGTGTTCCCCTGTGCTTAGCACCACGCCATGAAGGTGTATAGGGGTTGTGGGGGTAACGCCCCAGAGACATTGAAATAATTAGGAAGAAATCAATTAAATTGGGAATTAAAGAGAGAGTTAAGGAGGGAGAGAATAGGCATAGAAAAGGGGATGAAAATAAAGCCAACATTTTAAATTTAACAAAACTTCAACCCCCTAAAGCTTTAGCGGAAATTATGAAAATGGGACATAAGTTTGCCATAAGAGATGAAAACTTCGAAAAAGAAGAATTCGTTATTGCGGCTGAAAAAATAGCCGGAAAATTAGACGAAAAAGAGGATAAATCTAGTGTCGGGGTAAAAATACGTGACATCATTGACGAACAAATGCACCTAAGCATAAGGGAAAAAGGCCCACCCGCAACCAATCATAGGACACCAAAGGGGAAAATTGAAAGTAAGCTTAGGGGGAGTCTTCACAATGTGAAAAAATGGGTTAAGGATAATGATGTGTATTTGATTAGATCCGATAAAGAAAATAAAATGGTTATCATCGGGAAAGAGGAATACCATAGCAAGTTGGAAGATAGCTTTAGGAGTAATGACTACGATGAAACCAAAGTGAACCCCATCAATAAGATTAAACGAGAACTTAAAAAAGGCATTGAAACCAGTTTTACTTTGGGAAGCGCAGAAAAAAAGAAACTACTTAGGAGTGTTAAAGAAGGGAATATTCCCACAGCCTTTGGGATACCAAAGACCCATAAGGAAGGGATACCCCTCAGACCCATCATCCCCATGTATGCACATCCGGGTTACGGTCTAGCTAAAGAAATGATCAAGAGGATGGGGAAAATTAATATGGACACTCAGAGTAGTATCAAAAACTCCCTTATGGTCAAAGAAACCATAGAAGAACGAGACACAATCTGTAGTTTTGATGTTATTAATCTGTATCCTAGTGTCCCCCAGGACAAAGCCGGGGATTGCTTGTATAGATGGTTAATAGACCAAAATGTTGAAATCTTGGTCGCCTGGGAATATTTCAGGTGGTTCTTTCTCATTACGGGGTACAATTACTTCTACGTTAACGATAAAATCTTCCGACAAAAAGAAGGGTTGGCCATGGGTAACCCCATTTCCGGCCTCGTGGCCAACATCTTCATGCACTATGTAGAAAAAGCTGCCATGGAGCATTTGGGGGGAGGGGTATAATACTAGGGGAGATACGTAGATGACATCCTCATCATAGGGAATGAAACCAAACTTGATAGCATTTTCAACCAATTGGGCAAGCAAGATCCCAGAATTGGTTTTACCAGAGAAGATCTGGCAAACGGAAAGATCCACTTTCCAGACTTATGCCTTACTAAAACCGGACAACGGATTGTAACCGGGGTCTTTCATAAACCGTTGGCTGGCGAACTGTACCTCCATAAGAGATCCCAACATTCGAATAGAACTAAGTTAAATGTTTTTCTTAACTTTTTCATTCGTGCCGAAAGGCTGTGCAATGACGAAAAAGAGAACGAAAAAGAAAAAGAATGGATAAAGAAGGTGGGTATAAAGAATGGATATACCATCCGCGACATGGAAAAAGTAGCTAGGAAAGCAAAAAAGATTGTTAGACAAGAACTATCACAAAAGGATAAAAATGAAGATGAAGATAAAACGGAGGTAGGAAACAGTGAAAAGAACACGTATTTTGTCGGGATTCCATATTTTAAGGGTGTTTCTGAGAAAATTGAAAAATCCGTAAGGGGATACGGGATAAAATGTGGTGTGAGAGCACCTCGGAGCATTGAAAAACACTTCATGTCTTATAAGAAAGGGAGGGGAGATAGGCGCGATAACCCTGAAGAGCAAAAGGGAGTGTACAGGATAGTATGTGAATGCGGAAAGGAATACGTGGGACAGACCGGGAGGAGTATGCAAATTAGGTGGGGTGAGCACGATAAAGATGTAAAGGAGGGTATACCCAAGACAGGATTATCTGAACACATATTAGCTAACCGGCATAAGATCGCCAAAAGCGAAGTCATTAGGAAGATTAACAATAAATTGGACAGGAATGTGTATGAGGCAGCCTATATATGCGCGGATAATAGGAATAAACTCAATAGGGATGATGGGAATTTGGAAGACGGCTGGATAAACTTTTTTAAAAAAATGGGATAAAGCAGCCGGGAGTAGAGACGAGATGGGCTTCCATGTTACCGCTGAGGTTAGGAAAGCCGCCGAGGTGGAAGTTGAATTCACCTTGGATTGGTGACTCACGAGCCCCAGTTGAGGAAAGACCAGGGGGGAGGAGTTTTCCTTCTCCAGGTATGAGCTGACACCGTGCATTCGCTTACCCCGAGCACCAATCGGCAGTTCGCCTTCATCAGCTTTGAACGTTCTTTTGTTTTTATAGAGTATTGCATGGTTTTAGTATGTGTTTTTACATTTCTTTTTTAGAAAGTGTCTTTCCTATACCATTTTAACCTAAGTCCTCAACCATCACTTTCTCGACGAGGCACCTTATCAGGTGTCTGAAAACATCGTTTCAACCTGAAGAAGGAGGTAGTATAACCTTCGAAACGTAGTTCGAAAAATCTCATGCTCACACACGTAACTTGCTGATTCTTAATCTTTTAACCTTTAGTTGGTATTTAATTGTGAGCAATCAGCACATTATCAGTATGTTTGTGAAGTTCTGTCCATGGCTTTCACAAAGTTTTTAATTAGTCCCAATTTTATGAGCAGAGGAGGGAGATACACATTTTTGGGGTCAACAAGAGGAGTGTTCGCCACATTCTTCTGTCCAGGCACTAATTCACTGCGAAGAGGCCATTTTTTCCCACAATAGTGATTTTTTCTGTCTCTGCTGTCCTACTCGCATAAGAAGCAGCAATGCTTTGTGTACCCAAGCTGCATGCCAAGCAGAATTGCAATTACCTTCAGATCTCCGCATATATTCCACTTGTATTTCTCATATTGGATATTTGTCAGAAGCTGTTGCAAGTTCTCTTCATGTTAACAGCATGAGCAATTGGTACTGATGGGAATTTGTTTCCATTATGGAGAAGTGCAGCTTTCATACTAACTTTGCTGGAATCGATGAAAAGACGCCAATCGTGTGAACTGTATTCATGGCCAAGACAATCCATAACGGATGAGATGTCATTACAAAAAACCATGTCTCCTTCGTGGGAGAAATATTCTGAGAAAATTATATGGCGGTCACGAATAAAACACACTTTCGTATCGCAAGCGAGGAGATTCCAACCTTTCAGTCGCGATGCTAAGAGTTCAGACTGTTGCTTAGACAAATTTAAATCCTGCGTAAGATCGTTCAGATCCCCTTGTGACAATAAGTGTGGCTCCATTGATGAACCCGACACTTTAAATGTTGGGTCGGCAGTTTCTTCACTTCTTGCACTTTCTTTCCCGTGTTGGTCAGGACATTCATCTTCACTCACAGTCACATTCTCAGGAGGCTTTGGTACTGGCAATTCTTCATTGGGACATACAGGTCTCATGGCTGATAGTAAATTTGGGTACTGTACAGTGTTCCTTGTTTTCGACGTGATTCCATCTATTTTGGTCAGGCAGAAATAACAGTCTGTTGTGTGATCTGATGGTTCCCTCCAAACCATGGGAACAGCAAACGACATGTGACGTGATCCTTTTAACCAGCTTGTCAGAAGTGTAACACAGGTCAAACAGTATATGTGGGGGGCCCATGTTTTGTCCTGGTCCCCAACTTTACACCCAAAATAAAGTTCGTAACACTTCTTTATAAGAGGGGTAATTCGTCGCTTTTGTGACTTAAATGTCAACTCTCCACATATATAACAAAACGAACTGGGGCTATTTATGCAGGTACGAGGCATTTTCTTATGCACTAACACTACACACTACTTCTGAAACTTCAAATCACTCCGTCAGAACTTACAATGCTGAGATGCACGTGACAACAAACAACACTGTGATTCTACGTGTTCGGACATGACTCATCGACAGTGTTGCCATGCCTCTCTCTTATTTACGATTTGGTTTGTTGCAATTCGAGGAAGGTCCCTGGCCTTAGGAACGTGTTGGTCATTCTATGGTCATATAATGACTGTTATTCAACAATATCTGTAGAGTAAATATAGGTTAAACCACAGCCAAATAGGCAGATTTTTCATGAATTGCATTAGGTACAGGTTAGTGTGTAACAATAAAACTGAGCCCGATAGGAAAAAAACTGATTTCATTTTTGAATTCAGCACCATCGACTTACCTTAAAACACCATTCACATTCCTTGTAACAAATTTAATGTTGACAGTGTAATTATTATAGCACTTCAGCTCCAGAGGTTCATAGCATATAATTGTTAGTGTAGCCAGCATGGGCTCATTGAGACCATACATCTTTTGAAATTTAATCAAATTACATTGATGTACAGTGTTTAAACATGTGCATACATATGCAAACACCCATATATCTGTGCATGCATACATTTTGAGATGTTGGATTAAAAAAAATTACATTTACCGTTCTTGATTGGTTCTTGTTTTGTGTAATACCAGGAAATGTAGCTGAAGCCACATCCAACGTTGCATCATAGGAGAGACCTTAATTTACACAATCACAATAACACCAAAAAATGTTAATCATTGTCATAAATTGCTTACAAATTGATAAAATGACATGTTAAACATCGAGGAAATGGGAATTTTATTAATAACTTTTTACGAGAGTACTTACAGAAATTGTTTGTGTCTTATTTTTTTACGTAGTTACCCTGCTTCATAACACACATGTCCACCTGTTCACAAAGTTGTGGATGCCCTCTACAAAAAGCTTATTCAAACAAACAAAAGTCTGATGGCACCAAGTCAAGACTGTGTGGTGGATGCTTGACTTGAACACCTAAAATTTCAGAGAGTATAGTGTTTCCACTGTATGTATGTGTATCCATCCATTTGGGGTGGGTATTTTTGTAAAACAACAATACTCCTTTTGAGAAAAGTCACCAGCATTTTGACCATATTGCAGACTTCAGCTTGTTCACCAGCATGTCACTGTATCCACCACTAGTCACAGTTGGACCCTTTTCCTGGAAATGCACCAATATAGTCCCATTGACATCCTAAAAGATGGTCAGCATGACTTTCCCCTGTCTTGAATTTTTTTCGTGGGCAGAGATGATGGATGCTTCCACTTCATATAATGTGGTTCATAATTGTTCACTCAGGACTCATCTCCGGCCACAATTTGATTGAGAAAAACATCTTCATTGGCATAATGGTCCAAATGCTCCTGACAATTCTCCTGTGCATGCATGTGATCATCGGATGGCTGTCTTGGCACCCATCTGCTGCACACTTTCTTACACCCAAGGTCATCTTTGTATGCAGAGCCGTGAGCCCATGACTTATGTTAACTTCTACTGCAGTTTCACCAATAGTGACTTGCCTGCATTCATTGATTCGCTGCCTGATTTGCTGTTTTACTGTCTCAGTTGCCATGCTAACTTCTTTCCCACTTCATTGTTGTTCACTGACTTTTTGTTGTCGGTTTTAAAATTTTTCCATCCATTATTCGTAAATGTTTCTATAATGAACCCTCATTCTTCTGTAAATTTCAGGTTTCACACCCTTTGACCACAAAAAACTAAAAGCACTTTGTTCTGTTCCACAGGGCAAGTCAACAGTAGAGAAGTCATGAGCTACTAAGCAGGTGTATACTGTCATGAGAGTATTGTCATGACCCCCATATAGGGTTTTTGCTAAGGAGCCATTTTATGTCCTGAAATATGATTTTCCATTGTGAATATTTTTCCATGCACTTTAGAATAAAATTCCTGTAATTTTATGAGTTTTCTCTTGCATTTTTCACACATGGGGCATTCCATGGAAATTGGTCCTACTCCATGTAAATAGCGAAATGAATTAATCTGGAAATTAGTATTGTTTTTGTTTGAATTAATGTTTAGATGTTTGTGAATGCATATAATTTGCACATTTCACAAATAAGAGTTACTAGAAGCTGCAGCCTGTATGCTTCACAGACAAATGAAGTCATAATAAGCTATATTTGTAAAGCATCACACACGTAAGGCACTTTTGTTAATGCTTTTCAAGTACTTAAGTACCACAAAAACTGTAACCTTAGTCCATATTTATAAGCACAGAGATGCCATTTTATTCTTCAATAATTTTTATTATTGGTATCAGAAACTGAATTGATGTGAAATTTTGGCCAGTACCAATCAACTACTGATACAAAATTTACTGATATTGACAACTGATATTTACTGACATCATATAAAATTGCAAATTTTCCTTGGGGAACATGAATTCTTCATCCTTCTTCTTAATACATGTAACTAAGTGATTGGAAGGGTTTTGCCTTTGGAAAACAAAATGCGAATTTAAACATTTACTCTACATGACATATGAATTATATGTTTTTATTCATAAAGTAATAACAAAAATGGCAAAATAATGTACTAAATTACAGGCTATTTTAAAATATACTTGATTGGTGAAGATACTAGTAATACTGGGTGATTAAAAAAGAATATATGTATTTCAAACAGGTATATTTGAGAAAATAGAAGTAGTACAACTCTGAAAGTTTTGACACTTACTTACGAATATCTACAGATGTTCAATATGTCCTCCACCAGCTGCACGAACAACATAACAGCGGTACTCGAATTCATTTCAAACTCGAGCAAGCATGTCCATTGTCACTGACGCTACAGCAGTAGTGATTTGATTTTTCAGCTCTTCAAGGTCATTTGGTAGTGGTGGTACATAAACAGTTTCCATAATGTAAGGTGGGTTTTGTACACCCCAAATTTGAACATTCTGTTTATTTACCTTGCCACTAAGGTGGAAAGTTGCTTCGTCGCTGAACACAGTTCGTCCCGTGAAGCTCTTGTCCTCTTCAACAGCATCCAGTATCTGGCAGCAAATTGCACTCTTTTCTTTCTTTGTCATCATGCTGAGCCTGTAAAAACTGTAACTTGTAGGGCTTCATGACCAACTGACGTCTCAAAACTCGCGAAACTGTTGTCTGAGGCAGTTATAACTCCCGACTTGCATGACGAGTTGATTTTGAAGGGCTGTCTTGGAAAGCAGCTTGGATTCTTGCGACGTTTTCTTCAGACACAGCCTCCCAGGGCTCTTTTGTTTACATAAACAACCTGTGTCTCCGAACTGTCTATACCATCTGCAAATGTTCCATTCGTTAGGAAGATCAATTTGGTACTTCACACGGAAACTTTTTTCCACTGCAATCATAGTTTCATTTAGCAAACTCAAGAACACAAAACACCTTCTGCTGCTGAGTCGTCATTTTCATCATGGCATCATGAAGACAAACAGTTGCATGAGCGATCTAGCGGCAATTGATTGAAACTTGAAACTAAACAACATTATCTTCCACCAGGGAGTACTGTGCTGTTCAGTGATCAGTGGTTTTGGCAACATATTGGTTTAGATATATGTATATTCTTTTCGAATCACCCTGTATTATCAATGTAGTGATGTGCCTTTATTGGTCAAAACCCTTGTTCCATCTCTAATAATAGTGAAGAAGGTGAGGGTTGTATGACTATGAGGGAAAATAGAGTAGGCTGTTGCAAAATAAATTCAAAATAGTAAGGTACTGTGTATTGAGTACTCTGGAAAAATTGTGAAGTCTGTAAAACTCGGGGAAAATACATTTATAGTTCATGTGTGAACCCTGAATAAAAAATAAAATTTACGGATACCAATTACAGATAATCTGCCAATATGATGTGCAAAGAGAAATATTAATGTTTGCACCCAAATGCTCTGCAGTAAGTTTTGCCTCAGAAAAAGAAACTGATATATATGATATGTTCCCGGACTTTACATTTTCCTGATTTATACATTCAACCAGGATAATCCGAATATAGCAAAATGTTATAAAATTTTCCTCGATTTTATATTTTCCCTCATTTTAAGTTTTTTTCAGCTTGGTCCCCCGAAAAACATAAAATCGAGGTTCCACTCTATATACCTATAAATAGCCTGTAATTTAGTGCAAAACTAGCCCACTTTTCCTTATTTTTATGAATATAAAAGTATGTTTTGTAATGTAAATGTCAAAATATGCAGTTGTTTCTTTTTGTAAGACAATTTCATTACAAACACCTGGTTAGTAACAGCAATTTTATATTGGATTGGTCGAATATCAGTATTGATAAGTTTTATATCAATGCATTATCTGCATCATTTGAACTTTGACATTTTTCCATCCCTACTTTGATCATTAAAAACAAGAATTGCAGAATTTTTTTATCAGTTACAGGCTATCTATAGAAATATCAGATTGGTAAAAGTAAGGTATAAAAGGGTTCCCTGTGCATATAGCACCATACCATGAAGGCACGTTTAGGGGATGTGGTGGCAGGGCCCCACACATTCTCGATCTCAGCCATTTTCGAGGCCATAGATCACCCAGCCTGGGAATTGAACCTTTGAACATGACAGTCAGATGCCCTACTGACTAGACTCCTTTACTTTGGTAAAAGTATTGTTAAATTTACTGATAAACCTATACACTGATTATTATGAGGTGGTATCAAAAAGTATCGAGACTAGCTGATTTACAGGAAAGTACTTTATTTATCTACGTTTATACACTATTACCTTTAAAATAATCCCCTTGCACAGATCCAGCGTTCCTACTACTTCTGGAATGTGTCATGGAAGTCTTCTTTTTGAAGCGTGCCAAGCACCTTCGTGATTCAAGCTGAATCTCCACAATGGAGTCATTTGAACATTTGAATTGGATCTTCATCTTCGGGAAGAGGGCAAAGTCTGCAGGATCCAAATCTGGTTCCATATGACACACCCACAATGGCTGCAATGTTGTTTTACAATGATCCTCATGCACAAGTTGCCGAATGGTTTCGACATTTTCGGGACTTGCGCTCATTTAAAGCCTTCCTGATCTCTCGTCGTTTTTCAGTGATATTTCTGCTCTTAAAGCGCATGTGCTACTCAAACCACCTCAAACGACTCATTGCAGTATTACTGTAAACTTGCTGAATCAATTCCTGATTTGCCCAATTTCATGCAGAATTTCACATTCCCTCTTTTTCCTAACTTGCTGCCCATGATGAAATGTCAGACGTGTTAATGCACATGGTCAGAATAGCACCAGTTCCACATCTCCTGATGTACACAGAACAATGTCTCTTAGCACAGTGACTCATGAAGGTTGGTGCTCTCTGTGAGACTGCATGCAACCTTCGGCTGCCACCTGTTGGCATGTTATCGAACTAGTCTCGAAACGTTTTGATATCACCTCGTATATCAGCCAACATCAATAAAATACTGAATAATTTCTGCCATCCAAATTTTCTAACAAATTTTCCATGAGTTGTAGTAAACCCTCTGTATAAATTATATCTGATAGTTGTTTCAGTTTGAGTTAGTAATACATTTCTTATAATTTTAGGGATATACACACAACATCTGGCAAGATAAAGCGAGCTGTTCTGCAGTTTACTCCTGAAAGTTGGACTCACGTCAGATGGTTAGATCCAGCTTGTACATACATGAGATTTTTTGCTGTGTGCCAGATGGTTATATTCTGGCAGGTCTCCGAATTGAATACATTCTTCATTAAACATATTTTTGAGATGCCACCAGCTCACCCTTTTGTTATAGGAAGGCTAGTTCTGATTGGAGTCATTGTTGCACCGTCAGTGAGGTGAGTCTGTAGGTTTTTTCATTTTTTCTTCTTCTTTTTTCTCATACATGTCATGATTAAATGTTTTATTGGCAATGACTGGTAGATTGGCAGGTGAAATATTCAATCTGTAGGTGCAAGACAATGTTGCCATCTACAAAGACACACAGCATGGGAGTTTCATACTAAAGCTTATGAACCCCATCCAGTGTTTAAAAGAACATTCTGCTCATGCTCAGCCAGCACACCAAGGCAACATAATGCACACTATTGAGAAAATAGCCTAATCTGTGTGGTATGCATTCAAGTGCAGCTTGTTGTGTCATTAGCCTTGCCTAGTTCACTGCACTCTTCAATTGTCTCTGCACCCGTGCATCTAGTTGGTTACAGGGTGCAACATGGACTTCATTGATTTGGTGTTAAGTAGTGTATATGGTGTCTGCACCATTTGCACTACGTTCTGGAGCAGTGTAATATATGGTTTATGGTCATGTGGTGGATGATGACTAATCAAATGAAAGTTTAAAGCAGCAGACAGGCATTTGTTGAATTTTCTGAACTTGAACACCGCCATCTGTCTAGTTGTAGATTATTTTCTTGCACCAGCCTGACACCAGGATACACCTAGTGTCAAAAAGTGCAGTGAACTACACAGAGCTAATGTGGCTGGTCCCTCTGAAGTTAGGTGAAAGGCTAGTAAAAATAAAATAGGTTAATAGAGAAAATTAGATATATAGTTACACATACTTATTTTACAATGGAACATATTTCTTGTATATCAGATCAATCCTTCTGCCCTGAAAGGCCACAAACCTGTTAGTCATATCTTCATGAATTGTGATTAGCTAAATTACAGTTCTTTCTGAATTGAAATATTCACTAATTAAGAAAGTCTTGCATTCCTGAGGTTTGTATCACCTACTGTATTTCTTAACTTCTTTACTAACACAGATTGGTAGTGATTTGGTAGGATGCCCACAATGTAAAACATCCTTCTTATCTTAGTCTTTCCAATAAGAAAATGGAGTTTCAAACAAAACACACACAAAATCATAAACAGGATTAAAACTGCATGAAAGGAAATGACAGGGGCAACAATATACACTCAGTTCAACTCCTCATAGGCCAACTGCAGAGAACTGATTCACCTCAAACATGCTCTTCAGTCACGGAACAAGAGTGATGTCATGGTTGCCATGGCAAGCAATTTAACACATCTACCTTGGTGTGCAGGGATATATCCTTTCCATCTAGAGCTCTGCATTTGTGGATGGTTCTGTGTGTGAAAAGCACTGTTGTCAAGGGTTACACCACATAACAGACTACAATGCACAAATATATTTCTTTTAATACTAATATATGTGATAAGGATAATTTAATAAAACATTGTGCATATTAATATGTAGTCAAGTGCCGCTGATCAGGACTTGAACCCAGTTCCTGTCGCACCCTACCATTGATCTACCAACTCAGCTACCAAACGAGCCATGCCTAGTTTTTTCTGGCACTACTGTCAACTCCATGCTGGGGGAAACTAGACACTATTGGCGACAGCAGTATTTCAAAGGCAAGAGAACCTGTTTTCAGTATCAGTGACAAAGTTCTACACAGTTAAAACAGCAGCTACGAAAAATCAGGCAAAATCAGTGGTGGCTTGATATATCATTTGGTAGATAAATTGCATGGTGTACCAGAGACCGGGTTTGAGTCCCAGTTGAGCCTGCATTTTACACTGAAATTTCTACACATGAAACTTCGTCATAACAACAATGTTGAAATTCTGAAAATGGTGCTTATGCGTCGTTATAGATGACTACAGTGGAACCCATTTTTTTGTCATGAGGAAGATCATAGACAAGATAGAGAGGAGTGTGTAAATCAGAAGATGGTGATCACTAAATGTGATCTCTTCAGTACCATCCAGCAACACAGCCACCATGAGCCTCCATACTTTTACTATTCAAGTTGGCTAAGCCTACAACAGTTTGAACCAGTACCCACACCATTACCCATACTCTTACCAATCCCACCAATATCAAAATTTTTTAATATGTAAGTATTACGTTGTAACTATATTGATCTACCAAAGTTTTGCTTCCAATTTCACATGGTGCCATTTTAACACAAAATCTCACAATTCCATTGCAAATTAATGATCATGATGTATGTTGTATACGTTTCAGGATATATAGACTCCTCAAAAGTGCCTTGCGGTATTTTTGCAGACCGCTGTGATTATTGGCCAGTATCAGGTATCTTTCTTGTCTCAGCCTACTTTTGAGGCCAGCCGCACACCGGAACCAACATGACGAGTCATTTTTTGTTGCAAACCGAGTCTGGGAAGGTTAACATGGGGCTCTTATGGGCAGCCGCACACCGGATGAAACATTTGACTTGTTATCTCGAGAACAGTATCATGGCAGCGATATTGTTATTTAATTGCAAATTAAACGTGATTATATTCGGACACAGGAGATCATGAAACAGAAAATCTGGATGACCAAATTAATGCAAAGAATGTGTGTTTTCAACCTGCGTGAAGTGCGACATTTAAGAATTTGTGAACCTGGATGATTGCTAGTGCTGATCACATGGATTTCTAACATCTAACTACTAGAAATTCCTTTTTTAATATGAAAATGATGTTTATTGTGATTTGAATATCCGTAAGCCTAATATTGTGCATATGGTGTCTGAAATTGTGCACTTCAAGGTGCAAAAGTCACGTCTTATTTACATCTTAGCCACAGTAGAGGACATTCACTTACTTCTTCATGCCATGTTCTGGTATACAAGAAGTATGTGCTTGATGATATACATGACATGAAAGAAATATAATGTACATTAATAGAATTTTACAACTTTGTTCACATCATGTAAAATGATACATTAATTCTACAAATCCTTGTACATTGATGCATTGATTCTGCTGTAAACTCGTATTATGCATCGTTAACCCGCTTCCTAAATTATAAAAGACAGATCTAGACCTATTACATGGACGAAATCTGCCATCAGATTTTAGCTAACTAACAACATGTCTCGTCGTGTCGCTTTGTGACTCCTCATGTTGCGTTGCTTCATGTCACTTTGTGCCTCGTTGCATCCTGTCGGATCCATTGTGTGGCTGGCCTAAGTGTCTATGAACCGCTACCTGAGCAACGTGGGTTGAGATGAACTTAATATGTATTGTTTGCCAAACAACTTACAGAAAAAAAAAAGATTGGAAATAGAGGAAAACAATATTCCATTTCAGTTACTTCTTACGCATGAACTGGATAGAACATTTATTTATTTATTTATTTATTAACCAATCGCCTATAACAGAGCGAATGCTCCAATTACAATAGGCATTACAATTTGCTATATACAATATAATTTACATAAATAAATATATAATACAAACACATAGTAATTATTACACAAAACATTAGATAAATATGAATACAAAAAGTTATACAAATACAAAAGTTGCACAAATACAAAAAATTACATACATATACATACTACAAATTTAGAACAGAGGAGAAAACTAAAGGACCGAAGAAACAAAACATAAACAAGTAACAAACTATAAAAGCTTGAGAAGAATAAAGAAATTATACGAATAGCACTATTTAAATAGGAAACAGGAATAATCAATACAAAGCAAAAGTTCAAATTTGAATTCGTTTATATGTATACAAAATTTAGAAAGCTATTACTTGTATTTGAGACTATAAATAAATCACTCTAGAATTAGATATGTTTTATTTGTATATTATATCTAATATGTTGTTTAAACTATATAGGTAGTTTTTAATATTAAAAGCAAAATCCAAATCAATTCCATTCGGGACAATATTATTATGTTTACTTAATAATCTAATGATTGGAGAATTTTGATGGAATTTTGTGTTTGATTTATTGCAGTAATGATCATACTTGTTACAGTTCATGACCACTGCAAAAAGAAACAAAAAAAAAACAGCATGCAATACAAACATAGTAAGACTGGTTGTTTCTCACTTTCATTGTCAAGGATAAGAAGGAGGAATGGAGAATGCAGAGAGGCCTGTGCAAAACTTTCTCTCATGTTCAGCATAATAATTTCATAGTCACTTCAAATACATCTTCATTAATGGTGAAGGTTCAGCCTGCTACTGTTCTTCCACCTGACCAAATTGAAATAGAAGAAGAAAAATGGACTGATGGATGGGTGGATGCATGCGTAGACAAAAGTGACTCCAAGAAATATATGTATGAATAAGCAGAAATATGCTCTTTTCATAAAGTTTTTCCATTGAAATTTTTGTATTTTAATGCTTTATGATTCACTCCAGAATCCAGGAATTCTAGTGGAGACATTTTTAGTTTGTGGCACATTTAAACACAGTGTCTAGAAGCAGTAAATACAAACCAGCTGTGCATAAAGTGGATTTAAAAAATAAGCATTGACAAAAATATCAGTCATGAATGCTGCTTAAATGCAAACCAAGTATCACTCCATCCAACAGCTAAGATACAACTTACAAAATGTTTGCATGAAACATCTTTAAAAAAATCAATATTGCAAACAAATTTTCAGTGGCAACTCAATAAAACAGACAAGTCTCATAAAATATAAGAAACGTTGAAAAATGTCAAATAACATTTGCTCCCTTTTATGCTGAACATAAAAAGATGCACAACATTTTTTCATACAGTACAATTTAAGGGCTTGTGGACAGAAATAAGAGAGAGAGTGTGTTTGATGGTAGTCAACTTGGATTTCTTAAACAGGCAGTATGCCACAAATTCAGGTGAAGCTGTTACCGTGCAGTACATGATAGTACACTCACTTGATTTCCATTACAAATCCCCTTCCCCTCTGTATTATACATACAGTTGTAATGAGCAAAAATAAGATGTTTGCAACTAACATAATTTTTCAAGATTTATTATTGATAAAAATGGACTAGAAATATTATTGATAGAAATGGACAAATAATTTTGTAAATATAAAATGGAATTATTTTGGCAAAATGTGTGTAAAATTACATCCTTGTACGAATATATCTTGTTACATAATGCTTTGTATATCCTTGTTCAGGCAATACTACAGTTATGTGACAGACACTCGATGCAAAAGGGTAGGAACGCAGTGCTGGGTGTATGGTGCCATAATGTTTACAGAGGCCATATTGTGCATAAAGAATGGAAAGGAGCTGTTTGAAAGAACGCAAGCAATTAACATTATACTGTGGCTTCTGTGCCAATTTCTGCTCTCTGTTGTTTGTGTTTATGGATGTGTACTGTGGCATAGATACTTCCAGGTATGTGAGAACTTTCTGTAATATCTGTTATTAAACTAATCATTAATTGTCCCAAGGGAACGTCATCTTTTTTCAGCAATCTTTCCGTAAATTACTTTATTACCACCATTACTGTTACTACAGATTATTATTTCATGTTTCAAGCATGAAAACACTGAAATGTCCATAAAAGTATTTGCAGGATCTGTAAATAAAATTAAAAGGATGGAACAGCATTGGTCAGTATAGGCATATCATTTTAGAAGTAAAATTACAGATAATCTTTTCAATTCAATATTTCTGTAAATAGCTTGTGTTACAGTACAAAATTATACCATGTTGTTATTTTTAGGAAACCACCTGATTACATAAATGAACCCCTTAAGTGTGGAATTTGTTGAACAAGTTGCTACTGGAAAATGTAGGTTTTTTCGTCAAATTCAGTATATGCCCACCACATTGTGCTGCTGTAGTGTGGAAGACAAAAAGAAAGAAGAAGAAGGGAAAAATTAGTTTTGTCTTCTTTTTTGTCTTTTTTCTCTCTTGGTACTATTTTTTGTTTCTACTACAGCTAAAACTATCTCACCAAACGTCTGTATGACTATATACGCCACAGTAAATCAAATATAGTTCTAACAAACATAAAGCATATATATACACCTTCCACACTACAGCAGCACAATGTGGAGGACATATATATATGCCATCCACACTTAAGGGGTTAATAACCCTGAGGAAGATTTTACACCAATGTGGCAATTAACATGTGTTGTGGTCCACCAATCAAATACAAATGTGTGGCATGTCATGACCAGAGTTAGGATTTTTAGGGGAAAATTTCATTGGGAAAAAGGAAGGGAAAAGGTGCTAAAATAAGACCCAAAAAGGGACAAAAAAGGTGCTGATTGGGGCAAGAAAAAGGTGCTGATAATTATACTACTTATTAAAACTTTCCCTCCTATTTTATTAGTCTAAGCTATTCACTCGAAGCTGTGTACACATCACACACATAGGTTGTGTCACAGTTATTCACCAGAGTCTGGGAAAAACACAAAGCTGTTGTACCTTACAACATTAAGCATTTCTAAATTTTTAAAAGTGAATTTGTTTCTTTTCGGAGATAAAATATCTTTATATAAGCTGAAGCTTCTCTCTACATCCACAGAAACAAGTGGGGCAAACTTAGTATTCACTCGGAATGGCAACTCTGTGGAAGTGGCAAATTCCACAACGTCCGGATTCTTGTCAAGACTAGCCTCAAGTTTGTCTCTGGCAAAACCATCTAACAGCCCCTTCACAGTAGTAAAGATATCCCATTGTTTTTTTATTTTCGACGCCTTCTTCTTCTAAGCTTTTGATGGCTGTTGACATGTACTTGTAGGAATGTACACAAAACAGTTCTTTTTGCAAATCATCTATCTTGTCTGGGAGGAGAAGTTGCTGTGCCTTGGAAATTGCACCTGCGTCGGTTGAATCCAGGGAAAGCACAAACTCCTTACTTTTTTCAAAATTTTCACACAGAAATGCAGCACACTCAACCCATGATCCCCAGTGAGTCATGATGGGGAAATGTGGCAGGAGCAGGCAGGTAATTTCTCTGTAGGCAAGAATGCGTTAAGGAGTATTTTCTTCAAATCAGATACGAACTCATTTACAATGTTGTATTCATTCCTAATAGATTCAGAAACCCTGTGAAGGGCATGAGCCAAACAGGTTACATGGTTTAACTTAGGGAACAACGGCTTCAATTGGTTAAATGCCGAAAGCATGTAGGGAGCCTGGTCAGTAACTACAAGAACAACTTTTTCGAACTGAATTCCACCGGGCCACAGTTTTTGACAGAAATCCATAAATGACTGCATCACTGTACTGGCATTGGTTTCCTGCAACTCATACATGTTTAGTAACATGAGCTTAACTTACTCACCTGTCAGAGGAAAAACCAAAATGTTCCAAAACATATCGTTGCATTGAGTCTGTCGTCTCATCCAGAATGACACCTATATCGCAATCTGACACTTTCACCTTAATTTTACGAACAGTTTCTTCATACACAGGTTCAATATAGTTTTTCCTTAACATACTCTCATCGGGCACTGACAACCGTGTGTACTTTTCAAGGAACCCTTTCAAGGCCAGATGGTTCACCTTGTTGAGTGGAAAGAAGCTTGTGTAAAAGATGCACACAAGTCAACATTAAATTTCTTTAAATTTTGGTTCTTGGAAGAACACTGCTCAAATGCATTGCGTAAGAGAGGCTGCCGAGATTTACTTCCTTGCAGATTCTTGTTCTTTTGATGCTTAGAGCTGGACATATGTTGCTGGATGCGATCTCTCTGGTGTTTTTTATCTAATGTGATTCCCGTATCACACACCGTGCATCGAATAACAGTTCCATCACTTTCTATGAAGTTGTGCTTAAATTCTTGAGCCAGATTGAGAAATCGGGATCTGGGCACATGCACTAACAGCATCTAACAAAGTGAAAAAGCAGGTAAGGAACTTACATCCACAAACAATATCTGTCCACTGCGCACACATGAAACGTGAAACCCACCACTTCAGAAACACATTGTTGCTTCATTGCTTCCAAGACCAAACTGCGTTTTCTTCTTCCTTCTATCTTAAAAATAATAACTGCGATCTGGTGCATATCAGTAGCGGTCTTTCCATTGTTGATTTCAAATAGGCAACAATCAAGCACAGTTTAAATACATTCAATTTCAGTTAACAATGTGAAAACATCTTAAAGAGAAAAGTGTCGCGAAAAAGAAAATAAAAATTCAATGTTTTGCTGAGGAAATATATTTAACAACACCAGTAAAAGGACACAAAAAGGGGAGGAAAAGCGATTAAGAACACGAAAAAGGGGGGAAATAGATAAATGTCCCGGAAAAGGGAGGGAAGGGGAAAGGTTATCAAAAAAGGGGAAAAAAGGTGCTGGCAAATTAGCTCCATTCTCACGTTGAGGCAACATTTCACACACTGAGTCCTTCCAGAGAGGTCTCACTTTCACTATGAAAAAAAGGTGTGCACCTAAAAATCCTAACTCTGGTCATGACACTATGGTGTGAAATGTTGATCGATTTGTTCCCAAGTAACACATGCCACATGTCACTTGCAGCTTCAATGTGAGATCTCTCTTAAATCCCGTTCGGAATAGGCAGATACCAAATAGATATTTGTACAGTGTCCCTCAAAAGTTTTAGGATAACGACATTTTAAACTAGGCAACCCAATTTACACAAGGTGTTGGTGGGTTGCATGTAGAGTTAGGCTCAATTTCAGGGTTGCCACATGCACATTAGGTATTTATAAAATACGCGAAAGAAAGATATCCAAATATTATTGCATAAAACTAGAAAAAAATCAGTATTACATTTGTTGCAATACTCTCAGAAAGAAACAACATCGATTTTATAGTATTTCATTGTTGATGAGTCTACACAAAGAAGAATGTGGAGAGAGGAAACGAAAGGGAACAAAGGAGAGGAGAAAAGAGAAAGCAAAAGGAGAAGAGGAAAAGTAAGGAAGGGAAGAAAATAGAGGACAGAGGAAGTGGATAGGAGAAGTAATGAGCAGAAAGGAAAAAGATGCGAGGAGAGATGAGGAAAATGGAGCAAAGAGGAGGGAAGAGAGGAAGGAAAGCGAGGTGATAGAAGAGGAGGAAAGGAGTTTGGAGAGGAGAGGAGTAGACGATAAGAGGGGAGTGGAGAGTAGAGTAAAGGAGAGAAAAAGAGAAGAACGAAAAGAAGAGGAGAAGAGTGCAGTGGAGTCGGAAATATAAGACAGGAGAGGAGATAAGAGGAGTGGAGAAGAGTGGGATGGAGACAAGAGGCGAGAAAAGTAGGGAAGGCGGTATGAGATAAAAATAGAGGAGAAGGATGGGAGAGAAGAAGGAGAAGGAGAAGTTAAGAACAGAAGGGACTGGAGACGAGAGGTGAGAAGGGGTAGTTGCAGAAAATACGTCTTGGCGTCAAGAACTGATGCATTGATAAAATTATCGACATGAAACATTCATTAACATTTTATAATGTATTGGAGAATGTATTAGATCGGTGTGAAATTCCTTTTGGCCGAGTTCAGAGCAAGATAAAATCTTCCACGTAAGATCTTTGATTTTACCTGCGATTATACCACTAAAAACATGAATGTAATTTTCATATTTATCCAATTTTTCTCCTCTTCTCGGTTCGTTGACATTTTGTTATTTAACATTTCCCCTCCCCCCATAGTTAATTCCAATCTGAATCATTCCGTTTCATACGGCGTGGACAATGAACGCAATGGGGCATGTCCAAAACGTACGAAAAGTTTCTGCCACCGAAGGGGTTTGAACCTATGACCATCAGATTATCAATCCTTAACGGTAACCACTACCCCACAAGCTTTCGCTCCTGAACACAGGTAGAAGGAGCTGACCAATGTGAAATGCAGATCCAACCCCCCTCCTACATGTCATGTGCAAAGAATACTTGTTTGGAACAAAGAAAACGAAGGTAATACGACTGGCCGAAAACATTTAATGGAGAATTGCACATGATGGAAACTTTTCAGTCGATATTTGTAAAGGTATCTTTGCATTGAACTCGAGTGGAAAAAGGGGTAATATTAGTGTGTCCTGAATTGCCACAAATATAAATTAACTAACTAACTAACTCTCTAGCCTTCTTAAACCCGAAGATTCATGGCTGCAGCAACACAGGCCTTCCATCTGTCCCTATCTTGAGCAAGATCTATATACTCTTTTCCATCCCTACCGATTTCCCTTAGGTCCATCTCAACGTTGTCCCTCCATCTTCGTCTTGGCCTTCCTACAGGTCTCTTACCATCAGGTTTCCCAACAAGAATCCTGTAAACTCCTCTTTCCTCTCCCATTCGTGGCACATGGCCTGCCCACCTAAGTCTTCTTGATTTAATTATTCTAATAATATCTGGACATGAATACAAATTGTGTAGTTCTAAATTATGTAACCTTCTCCACTCACCTGTCTCCTCATCCCCTTTAGGTCCAAAGATTTTCCTAAGGATCCTAATTTCAAATACTCTCAATTTATGTTCCTCTTTCAATGTAAGGGACCAAGTTTTACACTCATAAAATATAAATGGTTATTTCATTAATATTTGTCAATGCCTTTGAAGCAGAACACAATTATCGTTAGAGTATCATAATCCAAGATCTGATACGTGAAAATATCCCTTTAATCGTGTGTCAATTCATTTATTTGTTTATTTTTTTTTAGTAAATTCCAGTTTTAGGACAATCTAGCCACTATACACTATTATTACAAATAATGTTGCCATGCTCTTGTTTAATAGAAGGAGAATTAAATAAAAGAGAACACCTCGTAAGGAGGATCGAACGTGGGACCGCTAGCAGCCTATATCATTTCATTCAATTCTCAATTTCAGGACAGACAATCACAAACATCAATGCCCGAGCCGGGATTCGAACCCGAGACCCCCCCGCGTTGTAGCGCAATGTGCTAACCACTCCACCACGGGGGCCGAAAGCACTACACCACGCCCTTACCTTCCGTTGAATCAACAATGTTTAAGTATTCTGTTCCTCCAATATTGTAAATGTCCTTGGATATACATGTAGTTGAATTTTACTTTAATTTTGAATTGTTTCTTGTGGTATAGCAGCTATCTTCGAGAATATATTTTGGAAGTGATGAAGAAAAACAAGAATATTGGTAGTTGTTGTGAAAATGCTAGTTACTTCTTCTAACTTATTATGTTGATTAGACATTATTAATGAAAAATATCTTGAGCCTTGAACATTGCAGGGCGATGTTCTCTTCTTGTGATACTGCAAAATATGAAATGCTTGTTTTCTGACGCAAGTCTCGTGTCCAGAACAGTCTTATGAAATGTATTTGCTGTTACGTATGGTAACATGAAATTATTACAGTGTTTGCAAAAACGTTTGCGAACTGCTAAATGTGCGAGACGTTATACGTAAATAGGCGGAAAATTGTATTCATAAAATCACATCACATTTGACAGTGTTAGTCAATAGAGAGTCGTGGAACAGTGTGTTAAGGTGTTGGATTAAATCCTTCTTATTTTACTATTTCGAAGAACAACAATTTTTAAGGTAGAACAACAGTCATTCCGTTCCGCTCTTTATTTCTTTTAAATTCTTACACATTCCTTTAATTGATTTAAAGAATAAATAAAAGTATTGCTTGCTTTTCTGTCATTGGCCTAGACAGTGGAATTATGCGTGCAAAGTTCCTGAAAGCTCAGATTGGTTAAACTGTTTATTGGCAATCGTGAACTTTTCGTTTAATAGATAATATTTGGTTTTATACGACGGGAGAACATTGGTTGAATTTCCTTTCTTGCTCTTTTGAGATAATATATATACACTTCTACAGTAGCAATCGCGTTCGGAAAAGGTTAAAAAATGACTTGGTATTCAAAGGCAGATAAGCTTGGTAACCTAGCTTGTTCGCGTTCATGAGTCACGCTTCACAAGGCCGCTTCTTATCGCAAAACAACATTGTGCGTCGATGCCCAGCGTCTACACCCATCCAGCCAATTACAAGTGACCAGAGTCGAATTTTAAAGAAAATCTGAAGAATAATAGATTTCATCAGAGGCGGCTACGTGGGCACTATCTCAACATGCAATAAGTAATGATTCCTGCAAACAAAAATGCTTATTGAATGAGTATTCGGATAGTAATATGTGCTTTATCGTGTAACATGTAAGATACTTATTGGGATTACCGCGTAGTAGGGCAACCGATCCATGAAAAACAAAATAAAATTGAATGGTTGGTTTAATATAGATAAATATTTTTTTATTAATTTTTCCTCATTCCCTTGTTTTTCTTATTTTAATAATAACAATAACGCATGGCTCAAGAACTCTCGAAGGGCCCTGGCCTATCTCCCGACTGCCAGTCTCCCTCACACAATCCTTCCTAGTGATCTTCAACCAGATGGGGTGACGTGGGATCAGCACGTCGAACCCTCAACCATTATGGTGGTTATTCACCTGATGTTTACATTTTCGTTTCTGTTCGGCACGGTCGGGACCCTACTTCTGGTTTTGAAAGAGTAACATGGATTATAAAGATGTAAGGGTAATATCTTGCAGAAAAGACAACAATCATTGCGTGGCTGTTGGTTGCAATATGAGGTCCAGAACGAATAATTTTTCTCAAGTATCTGTGAATCTGTTTAATAGAAGGAAAAATATTTTTAAAAAGAAAAAGAAAGAACACCTCGTATGGAGGATCAAACCTCGGACCGCTTACAATGCTCTCAAGAACTCTAACCAATACACTACGTCCTTAATTATTCTTTCGCCTCAATATTGTATACGTTATCTTGCCAAAAAAAAAAAAAAGTTCAATACTCTCATTTGCTCTATACTTCTATAATTACTTTATACACTTAACTAAACCCACAGCGCTACAGCCCTTGAAGGGCCTTGGCGTACCTACCGACTGCTGGTCTCCCTCCCACACTGTTCCTCCGTCACCTGTTATACCGTGGAGTTCTTAGACCTTACTTTATACACATGCATTTGAAATCTTACTCTGAATTACTTTCTTCGTATTAGTATATCTAAGGTTGTGAATATATTTTATTTGTAATTTTATAACGGTTACATGAACATCTACGAAATAGTTCCTTATAACTTGGTATCTGTAAAGAGATACATTCAAGATTTCAAGTGATTTTAGACCACTAGATCCGTGTCCAGTCATCATTGCTCAAACAAATGTTTGAAATCTCTGTGGAATTTTCATTCTGAGATAAGGTGCCTTACTTGCTACATGTATGCGAACTACACTCTGTCCCACTTATCTCTGGAGCAGGTGAACAAAACAAGTATCTGAGCAGTGATGAACACATGAGAGTAACGGAATTGCGTGGAGGGAGGAGATCCACTGCAGTTGCCAGCCTTTCCAGGTCCAGAACGAATAATTTTTCTCAAGTATCTGTGAATCTTTTTTCGACACACCAGATACGAAAACTCAGTGGATTCAAGCAGTAATGCAAAAAGACTACGAACCACGACATGAGAAACTACGCCCTAGACACGTCACTTCATCGCCGTTAAATAAACCCAATGAAATATTTAAGTGTTTTTAAATTATAATTTTGTAACGCACATATGTTGGCATAACAAATTTAAAACGTAAATTTTTATAACCATGCATGTTATTATCTGTGGAAGAAAGAACAATTAAGAGAGCGGTGTTCTAGTAGATACACAATGTCGAAAAATGATCCGTTCTGATATAATCAGAGTACATTTCATTTTTTGTTTGTTTTAAGTACACTTTATGCACAGTAAGGCTATTCGGGACTCGACCTAGAGTTTAAGTGCCTCCACCAGATATCGAATCCTGGAACACCTTGGTTACAAGGTAGCGACGTTACAGCTACGCCATTGAGAGGCTTCGAAGTATTTGAATGTTTATAAATAATGTAAGCTTTATTTCAACCTGCTGAATCCTCCAACTTCCTGCATATTCGTATCATGTGTGGAATTGCCTGTTTTTTGTTTTTTTTCGTTTTCGTGGAATTAAAAATCAACTGGCGTAGCTATATATGTTAATGATTAATTCGAATGATAATTATAAAGAATGAGAAGTGGCCAAATATAAATTAGAGCCAACTTAAAATACACGTTTATGTAAAAATTGATCTGTGGTTTTATTAATGAGAAATAAAATGTGCACTTTATAACTATTAGGTTAAGTAGAATATCTTTGTTTTTCATCGGTGTATTTAATCTTCCTTTTGCCTTTAAGAATTTATTATTATTTACTTCTTCTTTAATAAAAAAAAATCTGTAGCTTAATTTATAGGCGAATGAACGTTCTTGCTTAATGTATATACCAACGAAACCATTGGGTTCGATACCCGGTGGAAGCACATAGTGGTTCGGATTCCACTTTAAACTGTAGATCCAGTCCCGATTAGCCTTACTGTGCACAAAGTGAACTTAAAACATCAACTCAAAACAAAAAAAAACATTGGTATAGAGGATCAACATTGTCTCAGTAAAGATTTCTATTGTTCCATAAATCATCATCCAATGACTCCGGGAACTGGTCAATTTCTTCGAGGTATCTTTAATTCTCTGTCACTTAAAAATTTCAAGTGATCCATTTTGTATCCGCTCCTTTTTAACAAAGTAAGCTCGAAGACAGTCTGTATTCCACTAACTTATATTGGAAACTTGGTCAAACCGGAAGTTATTTTATCGCTTTCGACAATCGAATTGTCTGATCGACTATTTTTTGTTTACCCAGGAACATCCCCCATAGGAGATTTACGAGACCGGGTTACGCTACTCACTCGTAGCTCTCCAATTTCCTCATGATAGTGGGTTGCCACCGGTCCTATAGGCTATTCAGACCGAGAACCCAGAGACTGAACCCAGGCGGACTCGAACCCATGCCGTCCGGCAGTCGGAGTCCAAAGCACAGCGCCTTAGACCGCACGATCACGGAGGAGGAATTTTCTTATTTTACTTTTGGCTAATCGAGAGGATGAGGATGAATAAAGAATAGAAAAATAAAAAGAAGGTCACGCACAAAAAACAGGATGGGTCTTCAACCTCTTAGGTGACGAGTTCAAGCCCTAAATATGAGGATTTCAACCTTAGACCTCAATTTTTTTTTTTAAAAAAATATAAACAAAATTACTATTTACACTAAACTTATTATCAAGGCCAAAATAGTTTGTAACTGTGAAACTACCCTCTGAATGCAAATTGACAACATGTTTTTTTTTCTTTCTTCATGTGAGTAAGAATTAAATGTGTGGCACACATAGATACTTCTTGCGAAAACAATTAACTGTGCCCTGTCCCAGCATGCCTGGAGCAAAGCCGCGCATAGGGGAAGAGAATGGGGAGGAGAGGAAGGGGATCGAGTGGAAAGAGCGAGGCAGTACACGCTGCTGGAAAGGCTGGCAACTGCCGTGGATCTCCTCCCTCCACGCAATTCCGTTACTCTCATGTGTTCATCACTGCTCAGATACTTGTTTTGTTCACCTGCTCCAGAGATAAGTGGGACAGAGTGTAGTTCGCATACATGTAGCAAGTAAGGCAACTTATCTCAGAATGAAAATTCCACAGAGATTTCAAACATTTGTTTGAGCAATGATGACTGGACACGGATCTAGTGGTCTAAAATCACTTGAAATCTTGAATGTATCTCTTTACAGATACCAAGTTATAAGGAACTATTTCGTAGATGTTCATGTAACCGTTATAAAATTACAAATAAAATATATTCACAACCTTAGATATACTAATACGAAGAAAGTAATTCAGAGTAAGATTTCAAATGCATGTGTATAAAGTAAGGTCTAAGAACTCCACGGTATAACAGGTGACGGAGGAACAGTGTGGGAGGGAGACCAGCAGTCGGTAGGTAAGCCAAGGCCCTTCAAGGGCTGTAGCGCTGTGGGTTTAGTTAAGTGTATAAAGTAATTATAGAAGTATAGAGCAAATGAGAGTATTGAACTTTTTTTTTTTTTTGGCAAGATAACGTATACAATATTGAGGCGAAAGAATAATTAAGGACGTAGTGTATTGGTTAGAGTTCTTGAGAGCATTGTAAGCGGTCCGAGGTTTGATCCTCCATACGAGGTGTTCTTTCTTTTTCTTTTTAAAAATATTTTTCCTTCTATTAAACAGATTCACAGATACTTGAGAAAAATTATTCGTTCTGGACCTCATATTGCAACCAACAGCCACGCAATGATTGTTGTATTTTCTGCAAGATATTACCCTTACATCTTTATAATCCATGTTACTCTTTCAAAACCAGAAGTAGGGTCCCGACCGTGCCGAACAGAAACGAAAATGTAAACATCAGGTGAATAACCACCATAATGGTTGAGGGTTCGACGTGCTGATCCCACGTCACCCCATCTGGTTGAAGATCACTAGGAAGGATTGTGTGAGGGAGACTGGCAGTCGGGAGATAGGCCAGGGCCCTTCGAGAGTTCTTGAGCCATGCGTTATTGTTATTATTAAAATAAGAAAAACAAGGGAATGAGGAAAAATTAATAAAAAAATATTTATCTATATTAAACCAACCATTCAATTTTATTTTGTTTTTCATGGATCGGTTGCCCTACTACGCGGTAATCCCAATAAGTATCTTACATGTTACACGATAAAGCACATATTACTATCCGAATACTCATTCAATAAGCATTTTTGTTTGCAGGAATCATTACTTATTGCATGTTGAGATAGTGCCCACGTAGCCGCCTCTGATGAAATCTATTATTCTTCAGATTTTCTTTAAAATTCGACTCTGGTCACTTGTAATTGGCTGGATGGGTGTAGACGCTGGGCATCGACGCACAATGTTGTTTTGCGATAAGAAGCGGCCTTGTGAAGCGTGACTCATGAACGCGAACAAGCTAGGTTACCAAGCTTATCTGCCTTTGAATACCAAGTCATTTTTTAACCTTTTCCGAACGCGATTGCTACTGTAGAAGTGTATATATATTATCTCAAAAGAGCAAGAAAGGAAATTCAACCAATGTTCTCCCGTCGTATAAAACCAAATATTATCTATTAAACGAAAAGTTCACGATTGCCAATAAACAGTTTAACCAATCTGAGCTTTCAGGAACTTTGCACGCATAATTCCACTGTCTAGGCCAATGACAGAAAAGCAAGCAATACTTTTATTTATTCTTTAAATCAATTAAAGGAATGTGTAAGAATTTAAAAGAAATAAAGAGCGGAACGGAATGACTGTTGTTCTACCTTAAAAATTGTTGTTCTTCGAAATAGTAAAATAAGAAGGATTTAATCCAACACCTTAACACACTGTTCCACGACTCTCTATTGACTAACACTGTCAAATGTGATGTGATTTTATGAATACAATTTTCCGCCTATTTACGTATAACGTCTCGCACATTTAGCAGTTCGCAAACGTTTTTGCAAACACTGTAATAATTTCATGTTACCATACGTAACAGCAAATACATTTCATAAGACTGTTCTGGACACGAGACTTGCGTCAGAAAACAAGCATTTCATATTTTGCAGTATCACAAGAAGAGAACATCGCCCTGCAATGTTCAAGGCTCAAGATATTTTTCATTAATAATGTCTAATCAACATAATAAGTTAGAAGAAGTAACTAGCATTTTCACAACAACTACCAATATTCTTGTTTTTCTTCATCACTTCCAAAATATATTCTCGAAGATAGCTGCTATACCACAAGAAACAATTCAAAATTAAAGTAAAATTCAACTACATGTATATCCAAGGACATTTACAATATTGGAGGAACAGAATACTTAAACATTGTTGATTCAACGGAAGGTAAGGGCGTGGTGTAGTGCTTTCGGCCCCCGTGGTGGAGTGGTTAGCACATTGCGCTACAACGCGGGGGGGTCCCGGGTTCGAATCCCGGCTCGGGCATTGATGTTTGTGATTGTCTGTCCTGAAATTGAGAATTGAATGAAATGATATAGGCTGCTAGCGGTCCCACGTTCGATCCTCCTTACGAGGTGTTCTCTTTTATTTAATTCTCCTTCTATTAAACAAGAGCATGGCAACATTATTTGTAATAATAGTGTATAGTGGCTAGATTGTCCTTAAACTGGAATTTACTAAAAAAAAAATAAACAAATAAATGAATTGACACACGATTAAAGGGATATTTTCACGTATCAGATCTTGGATTATGATACTCTAACGATAATTGTGTTCTGCTTCAAAGACATTGACAAATATTAATGAAATAACCATTTATATTTGTGTCAATTCAGGACACACTAATATTACCCCTTTTTCCACTCGAGTTCAATGCAAAGATACCTTTGCAAATATCGACTGAAAAGTTTCCATCATGTGCAATTCTCCATTAAATGTTTTTCGCCCAGTCGTATTACCTTCGTTTTCTTTGTTCCAAACAAGTATTCTTTGCACATGACATGTAGGAGGGGGGTTGGATCTGCATTTCACATTGGTCAGCTCCTTCTACCTGTGTTCAGGAGCGAAAGCTTGTGGGGTAGTGGTTACCGTTAAGGATTGATAATCTGATGGTCATAGGTTCAAACCCCTTCGGTGGCAGAAACTTTTCGTACGTTTTGGACATGCCCCATTGCGTTCATTGTCCACGCCGTATGAAACGGAATGATTCAGATTGGAATTAACTATGGGGGGAGGGGAAATGTTAAATAACAAAATGTCAACGAACCGAGAAGAGGAGAAAAATTGGATAAATATGAAAATTACATTCATGTTTTTAGTGGTATAATCGCAGGTAAAATCAAAGATCTTACGTGGAAGATTTTATCTTGCTCTGAACTCGGCCAAAAGGAATTTCGCACTGATCTAATACATTCTCCAATACATTATAAAATGTTAATGAATGTTTCATGTCGATAATTTTATCAATGCATCAGTTCTTGACGCCAAGACGTATTTTCTGCAACTACCCCTTCTCACCTCTCGTCTCCAGTCCCTTCTGTTCTTAACTTCTCCTTCTCCTTCTTCTCTCCCATCCTTCTCCTCTATTTTTATCTCATACCGCCTTCCCTACTTTTCTCGCCTCTTGTCTCCATCCCACTCTTCTCCACTCCTCTTATCTCCTCTCCTGTCTTATATTTCCGACTCCACTGCACTCTTCTCCTCTTCTTTTCGTTCTTCTCTTTTTCTCTCCTTTACTCTACTCTCCACTCCCCTCTTATCGTCTACTCCTCTCCTCTCCAAACTCCTTTCCTCCTCTTCTATCACCTCGCTTTCCTTCCTCTCTTCCCTCCTCTTTGCTCCATTTTCCTCATCTCTCCTCGCATCTTTTTCCTTTCTGCTCATTATTTCTCCTATCCACTTCCTCTGTCCTCTATTTTCTTCCCTTCCTTACTTTTCCTCTTCTCCTTTTGCTTTCTCTTTTCTCCTCTCCTTTGTTCCCTTTCGTTTCCTCTCTCCACATTCTTCTTTGTGTAGACTCATCAACAATGAAATACTATAAAATCGATGTTGTTTCTTTCTGAGAGTATTGCAACAAATGTAATACTGATTTTTTTCTAGTTTTATGCAATAATATTTGGATATCTTTCTTTCGCGTATTTTATAAATACCTAATGTGCATGTGGCAACCCTGAAATTGAGCCTAACTCTACATGCAACCCACCAACACCTTGTGTAAATTGGGTTGCCTAGTTTAAAATGTCGTTGTCCTAAAACTTTTGAGAGACACTGTACCAAAACCCTTTAGAATATACAGGGTGTATCAGAATTCTCTTACCAGCCCTTGTAAAATCCACAGTGATGTATTTTCATGGAATTTGATATGGGCGATACAAAATAGGCCTAGGGGGACACCTTTTGGAGTATGTCACGGGGACAACCGCCATCTTGGTTCTGCCATCTTGAATTCAACTCTTTTATTTAAAATGATAGGTAGGTTATGGGATACGTGACCATAGGCTAGAATTTCGTCAGGATGGCAAATCTGAAATCAGATTTCATGTAACTTCTGATACACCCTGTACATACACATACATGTCCCAGTATGTGACACAATTTAGAACTCCTTCAGAGCTCAATGGTTAGTGCTGTCGCCTTTGGTGCAGTCAGTTCCAGGTTCGATCTCTGCTTGGAGTTACAAAATTTTTGTGTTGATCCAGAAACTATGAATGAATTTTTAGGAAAAAGAATTTTTCATGAATTTTCTTGAGAGATGTGTCTTTCCCTCCCTCTCATTCACTCACTCACTCACTCACTCACTCACTCATTCTCTCTCTCTCTCTCTCTCTCTCTCTCTCTCTCTCTCTCTCTCTCTCTCTCTCTCTCTCTCTCTTTTTTTTTCTTTCTTTCTTTCTTTCTTTCTTTCTTTTGAGCTACAGTGAAGGTTTATACTATTACTCTGAAATGTAGTTTTTTTGAGGTGGGAAGGGAGTGATTAGCACAACGTGTTAATGCTAAGGGTTCCTGGTTCGAATCCCTTGCCTGAATCTTTTTTAATGTCCCTTCATCATTTTCATCATATCATCACTCATCTTCATTGCAGTTATCCAAAAGTGTCAGAAAAGTGATGTTGAATAAAATCACATTGAGACGACAAAAAGGGGATGATTGCTATTTACTCTTACATTATCACTTGTAAGTCTCGAGGGAAAGAATTAGTAATTCTAGATTTTCAAGGGAGGTGATCAGCTTCTGGAAGATTGCCATTAACACATACATTGGCTTTCTTTTGATAGTTTAGATGATTTGAGTGAGGTGGTTGCTTAACTTTGGTTGTTACATGGGTACAGGAGATGGTTTTTGATTGTCATTTACTCTAATGTTAATTGTTTATGTATTGGGTGGCAGGAGGTTCGTATATTATTTATACACATAGTAAGATGTATAAGGAATAGAGTGCTGCATCGAGGCCTTTTTGCTCGAGCAAATAAAGCTTGAACAGGCAGACGATCGGTATACACTCGTTCCTGTATAACCGTGACTTGTTCTGTGGTAATGGACCTTCAAATATGGATAGTGAAGTGAAAAACACAGTGAAATTGAATCTAATGTGAACATAGTCGTCATATCCATGTTAAAATGTAATTTAGTCTATCTTACCAATACATAGCAATATATGAAAATGAATAATGATTATGGGCTGACACTACCACTATGAATTTTTACAAATATATTGGTACGATTATTGTCCCCTTGAAATGATACTTGATATTCTATATATTTGAGTGAATCGCGCTCGAGCATGGGAGATTCGATAGAGTATTTTCGAGCAAAAGTGATCGAATGCAGAACTCTAATAAGGAACTTTTCATAAGTGTTTAGTGTAAGATGGTAATACATATCAATTAATTTTATTGTAACAATTATTATTATTGCTTAGAATTTTTGGAATATTCACCTTTAAAACTTGTACTTATACATGAATGTTATCTGGGGGTTAGAGAGCAGTCACCTTGTAATGGTGGTATGGCATGCAAGTGTACATCCAGTGCATGGTTTTCATAAACGGCTCTGAAATTATTGTTAGTGATAGAGACAAAACAGTTGAAACCAGTTGATAGTAAGAGGCATGTGCTTTACTACAGAAAACTACTTTTGATCAATATTCCCGAATTTCTGTGATTTCATCTGATAGTGACCTTGCACCATAGTGGCGTGTGATTAAAGATACAAGGACAAAATATTATTTTTACAGAACGGTCAAAAGTTTAAAAAAAAGAAATACTGATTACATGTTAGACTCCTTAATATTGTTCATGGGGAGACCTACAGAATGATTTGCTCATAACTTCCAGTCATGAGTCTTACTTATACAGTTTGTAATGTTGGAAGTGTAATAGGAGCTATGTCCACATTGTGTTTTATCTGTATTTGTAAAAAAAAAAAAAAAACTGGTATTTGTAAAGCTTCTTTGTTGCCTGTTTTTGTTACATTGAGATATATGACTTGAAATGGAAAATGTCCAAGATTGTATTATTATTATTATTGCCAACCTGTTTTATTCACATATTGCTAACCTATTGTTGCTATGGGAGGTAGTCTGAGCCTCATATTAAAGCTGTGCTCATTTGCCTTATTGTGAGCACTGTGTTAGGAAAATTACAGGTGCCCTACAGAGATTCACACACGTTTTCGGAGAGGTCTGGGTATGAACTTCAAATGTAGTTCGTTACATCTGTGTCATGATCACTTCTATGAAACATTATTTCACTTAGATAATGTGGCAGTTCAGTTTCTTTCTGGCAAATCTTGCAAAAAGATTTTACGAAATATTAAAATAATATTTTGAATTTTTGTGTCAAAATGCTTTCAAAATTAAATAATAAGAAATGTATATTTACTTGTAGTGGCATGACATGAAATTTTAACCAGTACCTATAAATCGCCAATATAAAATTGATAAATACTGATAAGCAAAATTCTAATGATATCATAGTAAATACAGCGGAACCTTAGTTTTACGTTTTTCAGACCAAGCTGAAAAGGCTTAAAATGCGAGGAAATGTAAAATAGAGGAAAATTCAATATTTTTTTACTATATTGGGACCATCAAGATTGAATGTATAATGCGAGAAAATGTAAAATTCGTGAATGTAAAATCAGGGTTTCACTGTATGAAATATTCCACAAAGGTTCTAAATGGTTCCTTCCCTTTCCGTCATTGTAATATTTTATTTAATTATTTGCAATGAGATAAAAGGGCGTTAAAAAATAGTGAATTTTGAAATTTTACTGTTCAGAACCAGTGTAGATGAATTATTATTCTTTATACACAAAAGCAATAACAAAATGGTGGACTTGTGCACCGAGTCACATGCTATTTATAGCAGCATCAGATTGGTAAAATTATCCCGATAAGCTGATACACCGAAAATGTTTTTTTCTTTTCTACTCTACATGTTGATGCATTTTTCTCCAAACTGCTAAAGAAACAAAATGGCCAACATACAAAATGTGAAATACAGTAAAACCTTGTTAAGCTGGACTTCGCTTAATCCGGTCAGGCAAAAGACCAAAAGAAAAAAGAAAGCAGAATGCAAGGTTCTAAATGTGGGTAGAAGTCAACAATCGCATTCATCGTACATACTGCATTGTATGTACAGTATTGCTTTACATTTTACTGTACTGTATAGTGTATTTTAGAACTATGCCCTTTAAATACACCATAATAAACATGTTTTGTTGTATAAACGGAGTTTTAACACTTTCTACTGTTCTTTTCGGTTATTTCAGTTAATCCGGACTTTCGTTAAACAGGTCAAATTATCCCCCCATTAGTCCAGATTAACGAGGTTTTACTGTATTTCACATTAGACCATAGGCTTGTGGATCTCGATACCCCTGCACATACTGATGAATCCCATCCTATCCCCAGTAATTATGTTAAAAAATTGAAAATATTTGTTTTTGTATTGAATAAAATTTATGTAGAATCTAGTTATCATGATCACAATTTGTTACTCATTCATGTGCTCATACCTAAAAGATAAGAAAATATTTACCTAAAACTTCGATCCGTAGTAATGCATATTTCCATTGTTTTATCAGAATCAAGATGAATCGTCAAGGGAAGCTTCTCCATGTAAACCTTTCCTGGATGATTTACCTTCTGATGTCAGCATGGAGAAAACAGGAGATGCAGGTGGTAAGTATAAGTAGGATACATTTTACAAGTAATTCAAGATTACTTAATGTAGTTTGCAAAATATTCCATCCTGGTACTAACATGAGCTTTGAATTTTTATAATTTGTTATATGAGAATAGAGAGCATTTTATTCACCCCACCCTACAAATCAAAGAACATTGTTATGACAAATCATGTTCCAAAATCAGTACAATCCCTATAAACTCTTTTACACAAACAAAGGGGTTCTTGTAACAATTCTAACCCATACACTTACCCATGTGTATTAGTGTACAATATATTGTAACGGTAAGTGATGATAATGAGAATTAGACCTGGATCAGATACTCTCATGTGACCAAGGTTATGTGACAATATGCACTCTTAAATGCTTTTTTAAGTGTGTTTTCGTATTGAGTGCTGAATTATCTGCCTTTCAGGTGTCTTCATTTCATTTTCCTACTAATATGAGAGGGTGGTAATTCATTTTCATACATTTTTTCCCATTCCTTTTTAAGGTACAAAAAATTCCTCCAAGATCAGTTTATTTTCAATTTCTTTAAATTGTAATTGTGCATACACACTGCGGTACATGTAACACATTTGGCACATATTTTAGTCTTATCATAATATTTTTACTGTATCAAAAAATTGTCATTGGATCAGATAATTACATAGTATCAACAAAAATATCCCCATTAGTGGTATAGTCTTAGTTTCCTCATCAGAACATATTTATCCATTTATTATTAGCTTTGTGTTTCACATTGTATTGTGTCAAGTGCATGTTATTCATTTGTACATTCTTCTTTACTTTCTTACCTTGTCCTGTATATGTGCAGTAAAATACTGATGTTACAAGATATATTGATTTTTTTAAAAATGCAAAATTAAATAAATAAGTTCATATTTGTAAACATTGATCATGCTAGTCTTTCAAGAATCTTCATTTGTTTCCTTTATCTGCATTTCTCAAAGGCTGTGAATATTTAAGTGACAATTGAAGGTAAGTCATACTCTTCAATATAGTAAATATGATTTTGGCAACATCAGTGTTCCTTGTACTTGCCTTCTTGAAAAATTTTGACATTTAAACTAAGACATATTTGTTCTTGAAAGTTATAATAATTGTGTCTCATATCTGGGTTTTTGTCATTCTACTGACCATTTCATGACAACGCAGGTAGTACCCATGTTGTAATTGTTGTAATGCCTTCTTTTCGGTTCCTTAAAAATATTTTTGCATTCTACATAGTATGTGTCCAGAAATTAAGAAAATTAACATTTTTGTACACTTAATAAAGGTGACTTTCAGTCGACTGTAAATGGTAAGGTATGAAATGATTTTCTATGAAGAACTTGCAGACAAGTCCTTTCTCCACAACCAGGAAATTATTATTCACTGTAGAACAATGAAAATTTTTTATGTGATCAGAAGAAAAGCTCCGATACTGTGATTCTCGTATATGAAATAGAATATTCTGGATCTGCAAAAATGCAAATTTGATGTCTCTGATTACTTTTGTAATTATTTTATATTCCCTTACATTCAACCACTGCGATATTGTAATAAATATAAATTCAATGCTCATGCTTCCTTCGTCAAAGGTAGTGGCTCGCTGCTGCATTGCCATCATGCCATATCTGGGGAGGGGGGAAGGGCTGCAGCTTCCAATGTCAAAAGATGGTGTCTAGCAATCCAGCTTGAAATTTTTGTGATTGCAAGATTTTAGGGCAACCCTTTCTGAAGACACTTAAATGTCAACCTCCCTTCTACGTAGTACACTCTGGAGTGCATTTTGCACACTAGTGAGGCTCTGGCATTTGGACTTGCAGCCAGTATAGTCCTCTCTGAGGCTCATGTTGTATTATTCATATATGTTTGTGCTTAGTCATACCTTCATCAACCTCCATTCATACTCATCTTCATGATTAGCCAAAAATGCCAGAAAAGTGAAATAAAGTAAATCAATGATTGTGATAGCAAAAATTATTTTCTACAAATATACTTTCTTGACTTTTTCTTGATTTATTTACCTACCTGTTGATTTCTTCTTGATTGGTAGACACCCTGCAAAAGTTTCTTTCTTGTGTACACACAGCTGGAAATATCTGTTTGTTGCAATTAAAATGTCATTTGGATTAAATTGGTTTCAATGAAATTGGATGCCTAATGAAAGTATCAGGAATCAGAATGAATTATTTTCCTGTAGTTTACGGTTATTACAAGCATAAGAAAACAGTTTTTCTTTGTGACGTTTCAGGAGAACACACGCTCCTTTCATCAGACATTTATTTTCATTTTGACTAAAGATACAGTTATAACAATGGTTAGTAATTGAATGAATTGATTTCAATCGCAATCTTAACTGAAACCTATTGGAAATGCAGGACAATTTCCAATTGGTGAATTGTATCCTGTAAGTTTGTATCTCCATATGTTATAAATTAATTTATTGACTCAAATCATAGGTAGTTTAATTTTTGACACCACATTTCTGTGATTTAGAAGTTCATTGGAAAAACAGCACATTTGAACTGAATTACTTCGGAATTCTAGTGCATATTACTGAAGTCAGATTTATCTTAATGAATAAGTAAAAATAACTCTTTAACATCTAACCCAACCTTAAAGCAGCTAGTAGTTGGAATTAACCTTCGTATTAGTTCTTGTTGTTTTCAATATGGAATTTCTTATATCTGTGTAATGCAATTTTAAAAATGATAAGTCTTTTGATCAACTTAATCCACCTTGACAGTGCTTTGTTTGTTTTTTCAAGTGTTGTGGGTCAGATTCTTTGTTTAACTTATTTTTTTTGCTGTTTTTGCATGTATTTATGACTGAAACAGTTTTTCGATTTTGTGTTAAATTTTTTAAGTGTGTTAAACACAATGGAGCTGCAGACTTAAGAAAACGTGTTCATATACATATGATTTTTTTTTGTACATGAAAGTATTCCTAAGTAGCAAATTCCACATGCTTTTAGTTGCTTTATTTGATTTCTTCATTGCATTTACAGTTGTATAGGTAAGAATTTTTCCTTACTTAACACTGAAAACAATAAAACACTTTCCAATAGATCACAATTCATTACAATTGAACAATCGGTTTCAATAGAGTGTCAAAAAACTCATATTGGCTATCAGAATCAATTAAAAAATTTCCAGTACTCAAGTACTTGATTTGAGAAAACACTTATGTTTTCTTAAGTGAAGAGAAATCAGATCGTAAGAAACTGATTATCAAAACAGTTTTGGCCTTTGCAGTTACTTGCGATAATTATAATAACTCAGGTAAGAAAAATGGTAGAAAGCTGTGGTAAAATACATTGTTTTCAGCACATTTCAAGCTACATTTTATGTTCTGTACCTATTTTTACCATCTCTAATGCAAATGACTGAAATTTAGGTCCAAAACTGATTTTTGATGTTGAACAAAAATTAAAGTTTAGAATTTTTTATTTAGCATAGAGGTAATACAATATCAGAGCTATATATATTTTTTACAGGAAACATATACAATTCAGACTGTTTTATGCGTAACTCAGTTCTGCATATTTCTGTTTCATATGTAAATTACTGTTTGTCCCGGCAAAATACAGTTTAAAAACTTGTTAATTAAAGCTTATTTGTACGTAATGCATTTATACGTAATTCTGTGTTATATGTACTAATTTTCATAAAATACAGTTGATTTGTACGTAACCAAGCTACACAATGTCATTTCTTGATGTTACAAAAACACAAGGCAAGTTTCAAATACGAAACAGGATAGACGGTCAGTCTCTAATTGCAAGAAAGACTGAATCACAGAGAAGGCAAGAAGAGGTGGCATGAAATCAGAAGAGAAAGATTTGCCGCAGTTGTTCAGAACATGAGACACATTTTTCTTTGTATGTAATCGTGATACAAAAGTGCATATATTAAAAATATGCCAATAGCTGAAGTTTGCCATGTTCCATAATAAAAACAGAACAGTGGTTCCTTCATTAAACATTTTCAGTTGCTACTGGTCAGTATGGAGAATAAAGAGGGAAGAAGTTATACGTTTGACCAGAAAGTAAAATTTATACAGGAAATCGATGATGCTATTTGAAAGAAAACTATGAAAATGGCAAATGTAATGTATTTAAGAATCAAACTTTTATATTCGCTAATTTTACCACTTTGTGACAGAAATAACCTGTATTATACTCAGGCACGTATCTAGAAATATGTTTTTTTTTTGGGGGGGGGGCTCCAAACCAAGTGTTCAGGAATAATAATAATAATAAAATATAATAATGTTTAAATTAAAGTAATTATATTAAATCAAATTAATACTAATTACAATACATAAATTTAAATTATATTATTATCACACGATTAGGTCAAAAGACTATAAGAATAGAGATATAACAGCGCATATTCATTATGTAGCTTATGTGTAGTTAAGATCGGAATAAAAACATAAAAACAAGTGCCATGGCAATGAAATTAATGTCAAATAGATGAATAATTGAATATTTATTGAATAAAAAAAATGATGTTATATGTAGTTGGAGAAAAGTAAGTTTCTGATTAAAATTTTGAGTAATAGTGTACATAAATCATCTATGTAATGTCATGGTCCCGAGTTCGATACCCGGTGGAAGCACATAGTGGTTTGGATCCCACTTTAAACTGTAGGCCCAGTCCCGATTAGCCTTACTGTGCATAAAGTGGACTAAAAAACACCAAATCAATCAATCAATCAATCAAATCAAAGCCGTATGATCCCAATATAATCCTTGCCTTCTAAAAAGTTCAGAGGAAATTAATAACAATCGACTATGCAACAAATGCTAATATTTTCATTATTTAATTTAGTACTTGGTAAGTCTTTCGGGAAGCCTGGACCCCTGGACCCCCCCCCCCCCTAAATACGTCCTTCCTGTCTTTCAAAGCCGTATGATCCCAATATAATCCTTGTCTTACAAAAAGTTCAGAGGAATTTATATAACAACGGCTAAAGAAATACATTTTGCATTATTTAATTTTAGTACTTAATAAATCTTTCAGGGGAGGGAGTCCTGACCCCCTGGACCCCCCTAAATACGTCCTTGATTATACTGTATCTTGTTCCTCAAAATAGATACAATTACAACATTTTAATAATGATATGACATGGTATCTAAATCTGATTTGTAAGTAATTCTCAGTTATACGTATTTTTTTCTCTTCACCTTGCAAACGTATAACTCAGGTTCAACTGTATATCCAAAGTTTCAGCAGAGATAATGTTCGTTTTCAATTCTTTCTTTCAAAATTTGAGCCCCAATATCTCTGGTGGGGATCTGTGTTTCAAAGGCAACATGCACCATTGCAGTATCACTGACGGAGACTTTCTCCACACACGTAAAGCAACGCCAGCCCCCGTGGCAGAGTGGTTAGCACATCACGCTACGATGCCAGGGGTCCGGGTTTGAATCCCGGCCTGGGCATGGCTGTTTGTGAGTGTCCATTCATCAATTTCATCATATCATCACTCATCCCCATCTTTGCAATTAGCCAACAGTGGCACAAAAGTGAAGTAAAATAAACTGAATCAGTCAATCAATCAAACATATAAAGCAACAGAATACTGGCTTGGTAGCTCAGTTGGTAAACCATTGGCATACCAGAGACTCCGGTTTGAGTCCTGGTTGAGCCTTCATTTTTCACTTAAATTTCTTCATAAACTTTTCTTTATTATTCAATGAATTAACATGATGCAACGCAGATATATTTCATCAAACAACACATGAGACACTACCCACGCTTCCACCATCAAAATTTTAGGCGTAATTTTTTGCAAAACTTTAATGCAGAAGAAAACAAATGAACCATCACTATTGCACTTTACATTTCAGGCCAAACAGGGATGAAGATTCAAGTGTTACACAATCCACAGTTGAAGAAGAGAAACATATTAAGCCAGAATGGGTTGGTTCTACAGTAAGGGAGCTCATTACATTTCCTTTGCTTTGGAACTCGCAATCTCACAAATGTGAAACTCAATAAGAAATGCTGCAGAAGAGAAGGTCTGATGAACATGGTTATTTTTGTAGTGAGGAGTCTTGTGTAACTTGATCAATTTGAATGATATTAACGTAAGAAAGAAAAGGGAGCACTTGATAAATTTTTGGAAGGATGCAGCACTACATTGCTCATATTGATACCAAAGATTTACCAATTAAATTAACTGACTGTTTAAAGGAAGAAAGATAATTTTGACATTGTAGAGCCTCAAATTTCTCTAATTTTAGTTTGTGAACTCCATATTCTGCATATTGCAGCCTGGTTTGTATATACACTTGCATATGATTCCAGTCTAGTACAAATGTTGTGATAATTCCGTTGGGCAGCAGTTACGTTTTCGTCTTTATGGATTTTCAAGGGTATTGATTACTCTGCCTGCTATGTGATATTTTCATTTTTTTATTAATTAACGTGGAAATTATGATAAATGGGTCAGTTAAAAAAAGTTAATGAAACCCATGTATTATTTCTGTAATGAAAGCAGTTGTTCTGCAGCTTCTTTTCAATATTTTTCCTGTATGTATTTACTGGGAGATATTTAATTTTTATGCGCACAGTTACTAAATATATTATGCCTCAGTTGATCATTTTCATACAATTGAAGATACTGATTTTTGTCTCAATTGAAAATATAATGAGGTACAGAAATCTTATATGTTTCAGTCCTTGCAACTTTGAGATTTAAAATGATTTTTTACCTCATAAAAGTTATTTGCTTCAAAAGTTACGAAGCCACTTACTTCTGAATTTATTAGTTGTTAATTTCAGCTATTTTTTTTTCATCAAGTTGTATTTCTTTTGGCATTATTACTCTTGTGTTAAGGCTATAAAAACACGGCAGCCATTATTGTACTTGGTTACATGTGAACAGATGTCATGTGGTTGTGTTTACTTATGTTTATTGTTAGGATGTTTATGAAAAGTATATTTGTGTAGATATTTATTTTGTTCTCATTTCATAAACTTTGGCAAACAGATGATATTTGGAGTTCATTGCAGTTCATTATTGCACTATAATGTTTGTATTAGAGAAGATTTGCTTTCTGAAATGGAAGCTGATAATTTGTGACAATAGTTGACGATCTCAAGTAATTACTTAACATTTTCAAATTGTTTTAATTTCTGTGAAGTCTGTCCGACTTATTTCTGTTTCATTAGATGTAATTTGAAGTTATTGATATATTTGTCTTCCCTAAATCAAAAGTATATACTTACAAAGGGTGAGTTCTGTCTGTGTAATTATATTGATAAAATATTTCGTAATATTTCACATTCCTTTTTTCTTCTTTATATGTTGGATTTAAAGGATCTACTATTGCTTTCACATTTTATTACAATTCAATATTTTGTAAGATTTTTCAGTTTTGAATTCTTACTTTCACATTTAATATTTTATTTTGTTACTGTAATATGATTATATTTTAGATTTAAGAAGAAAATGACAGACAGCTTTAAATATTTATACTGACCTCTCTAGAGTAAGAGTAATTACCTTATGAAAAATTATTGATCAGCTTTTGAATAACACCTTCCAAAACTAATTGTTATTTTGTTTGTCCTTCAAAATCTAATGGAAGCTTTTGAAAACAGTGACGTAGTAAAATGTATATTATGTAATTTATTAATGATTTCCTTAACATTTGTTACTTTTGCAATTGTACTGGTGTAAATGTAATACTGGGAAATAGTGTTCCTTCACCACATTCATTTTCTTTGCATTATTCTAGGTTCAAGAATTGACTGATTGAACTAAAAAAAAGTACCTAGCAGAGGACAATGTGCGTCCAATCAAACAAAACAGGTTATGAAAGAAAAGAGAATGAAAACACTAAACAGGGTCTGTACCATTTCTTACGAGCTTTACTTAATTGTTACCACACACATACATATAGCACAATCTAGTCTGTTCATTAGTCCTTACTATCCACATTATCAAAGTTGTACCTACAATCGATGCATACCAGCATATTATCATCATTTTTTGTCCAGATTAATTCCATTATCATAATGCATCTCAAACATAGTATTGAGATTTATTCAGGGTGCTGTCTAAATCTAATTATGGTTAGATACACATTTGTCATAGCACTCAAAATATTTCACTGATGCAGTACTTGTGGATAATTGCTTCAGGGAAGTAATAAAAATTGCTTTTGTAAACATTGTACCATTATCTGACATTTTGACATGCAAATTTTACTTGCTTTTTAGGAATAACTGTGTATATATTTGGATGAGATTCAAACTTTGTTTAACTTCGTGTATTTTAACCAAAGCTAAACCAACCCCAGGCTGTATTATTGCAGGTTCCGGCTGCAACTGATGTTGATTGTTGGCCATTTGCAATTAAATGTTCATTTTTTCTTTCAAGAGATCAAGGATTTTCTCTTTTGTTGTTCAAAAGTAAATTTAAATTACATTGAATTAGTTTTGAAATGATTCTAAAGTAAACATCGGAGAGAATGTTTTTTTAGAATTTATAATGAATGTTAAAATTTAACTATTGCAACCTTCCAGTCTACAGGAATTAATTCTAAATTATTAAATAATGAAAGCATCTGATTTTCACAATGTTTTAAAATGTCCATAATCTTACCTGCACTAAATCAGGATACATAACACAAAATACAATTCTGCAAATTCCCATTCTCTTTGGACTAAGAATTTTATCCTGGTAATGTTACTCAGAAATCCCAAAAACATCAGTTGTCTTTTCTGCAGGTGTTTTGTATTTCTGTTTTCATTTTTATTTAGGAAGGCTATGTATTTTTCTGCACAAGACATCATCTCGTATGAAGCAAAGTTTTCGGAAATTAATCATTCATCTGCAAAGTTCAGCCTGTGACTACTCTACCACATAACCTGCAAAACTTGTACAATCAAACAAACAAAAAAAGATACATATTATGGACACAAATATTCAGTTGCATTTATCTGTACTAAATATTTCAATAAGGACAATTTTTGCAATTTGATTAATAAATATTCCATTATGTTCTATATCTTGCCATCAGATGACAAGTGTCACATATTCTGTTTATTAACTTCACTTGAACATAAACATTAGCATTGTCACTGTGAAGGACTTTTCATTCAATGTAAGCGCCACACTGTAATTGTTTGAGACAATGGAAGAGACAAGTGAAATGGGGAATATTTTTATTGTTTCAACAAGGACTACTATGGTAGATTGATAATAGTAAAGAACCTTTATGAAGGATGCAATATGACAAAATTCTTGAGTTTAGAGGGCAATTGCATGTCAGTTAATTGCAGTATAGTTGAGGCGATATGCTGATTGTGTGTGTGTGTGTGTGCTTTACACCTAATAAAGGGATACAATGTTAAATAGTCAGATCTAGAGCACTGACAATGCGTAATTGAAAAACTGCACAACCATATTTTTTGCTGACCTCCTGCTTCTTCGAAGCAAATGAATTTTGAGATCACATTTTTAAGTGTGCTTCTTTAACCCTCAGCAAAACAACACTCACTGACCAATGAAAATTGCACAAAAGTAGGGCGAGAGGGAGTACAGGGCCACTTTACTTGAAGGTAATTTTCACCATCTTTATCCTATTAAGTACCATTGGTTTTCTACACATGAATGAGGAGAAGAGAAGTTCGGAGTATATGTGTATGTTCATCTGAGTATGTATATTAATTATTTTGTAGAAACTTGCTTCTTCAACCTCAAATAGAAAAGAGGATCTTAAAAGTTCTTGGGACTACACTCCTTCCTTGGCATTTTCTTAAATGAAATGCATCATTCTTGCAAGTTCTTATTGTTTAGATGAAAGTGAATTGTGAAACCTCTTATTGGAAAAGAAGGTACTGCTTGTAGCATGTGATAAATTGTCATCTATGTAGAGTAGATGAAATATAATGTAAGCATAATAATACTAAATATATAGACATTGCTTTTATTAACATGTTAGAAATTTGGACTTCTGTGTTTTCTTTTTTGGTGATGTGAAAATCGTTTGTAATTAAAAACAGAAAAAAAAAATTCTCTTCAGAGAGTGGAAATTTTAAAGTAATGGGAATTAATGTGCAATTCAGTAGCTTTTTATTTCTGATACTCTATTGCTATTTGATTGAAACCTATCTTGGCAGTTATGTAAACACTGACAGACTAACTTCATTATGCAAATTAATGTAGCAATCAGCATGCGTGAGAACCCAGAATTATGGCCACAGTTATTGTTGAGGTAGGACGTAAAATCTTGCCTGATAGCAGATGATATTGATTACATTTGTATGTTTAATGTGGTAGGTTTTAATTGAAAATATGAACTGATCAAAGGCCTCTTTGACTGACCATTTGAAAAATGTTCACATGAAAGTATCAACATTTCTTTTCAAAAGGGTAGTTAAAGAAACAGCATGTTTGCCCATCACTATCGTCTGTGCCTCTCATTGTAGAAAATGACAGGTTTGCTTCTGAGTTGATGTGTTTTGTAACCTTATTTGAATGAGGTAGAAAATTGTTACTATTATATACTATCCAGCCTAATCAATGTATATTTTTGGAGGAGCAGGAAACATGCAAATAATCTTCCTTGCCTCATTATTCTCAACGAATTGGCCAAATGCCTGGGCTTGCCTGGTGCCGATGGCTTTTCAGAGTTTTTCTCCCTATTTCAGCAATGGCTGGCAATCTTGTAGTCTGCAGTGAACATTTTGATCTGCATGGGGTGATCAGAAATAAGAAAGGTAACAAAGCATGTAAGTGACAGGCTAATGTTTATAGTGTAGAAATGAGTATGTGTGGTGAAAGTGGGTACATGGCCCTCCTGCTCCACATAATTTCCGTTCCTGTCTAAACACTCGTTACAGTGTGAGGTTAAATTGCACTGAAATTTATGGTCTTTGTAACATTTTTTCTGATAACCCCACATACAATAAAAATGTCATTGGCTGTTATTCTTAATATGCAAATGCACATCACTTCACTTACCATGTGTATATAAAGATTTATACATAGTATTGTACAGTAGCCCAGAAAGTAGAACTACACAGGGTTAGGCTAAAAGAAATAGACACTTTCAAAGTTTTACAGAAAGAGGAGTTTTAATAATAGGGTTCAAATACTTACATGGTTTGAAGAGTTCGTTCTGAAGTTTACATTGGTAAGTTACAAGTGTTCTATCTCTGACCCTTTTGTAACACAGCAGATATCAATGCGATAGTCCACTTCTCCCCAGACACGACTTTTCCCCTTGCACAGGCAACCAGTTTAATCAAATTTCTTGCTCCAATCATAGATGGACTGTCTTGTGGGTGGTTGTTTGCCATACTGTGTTCTAAAATGACTCTGTACGACAGTAACAGAATTTGTTTTTGCAAATTCAAACATGCAGAAATCCTTCTCCACCTGGCTAGCAGCCATACTGTTCGACTTACATCAAGGGTGCTCACATGATGCTGACGTCATGAAGACAAACAAAAGCGGAGGTCATAAATTGAAGACTTTCTCTATACAACAGTACTGAATGCTTTCTGATGTAACAAACAAATTTCAATTTATAAACTGTTTAGACTGTCTATTTCTTTTAGGCTAACCCTGTATTTTCAGGTATTGAAAATGATTGTGCTTCTTTCAAAGATATGTTGCAATCCCATATACAATTTTGATCATTTGTTGCATTTCACTATAGTAACAATGTCTGTCATGTTTACCTTGTAACTTCTTCACAGTGACAAGATTTACAAAAAAAAACAGTAATAAAAATAAATTATCACTAACACTTCAACACCATTACTCAGACAAAAGTTTACTGTGTGAATGGTTGACATTTTTAGAAATGAGTCTTGACAAATCTCCAAGTAAGGTTGGCAGCAAATGTAGCACTGTCTCTAATTGTTATAGTTTTCAATGTTTACAGGATAGTACATTCATTATAAATATATTAATAGATCATTGTTATATTTGACAAAAAGGATGTGCCATGTGTTTTGTTAAAACATTGAATGTTGGTACATTATTTTTACATTCATGTAAAAGCATGTAGAGTATATCATCCATTAAGTTGTGCAGACATTGTCAGTCTATGACTCTCTCTCTCACTTATACTTTAAGATTAACTATAGAGCTAGGAAATGTAATTATTTGTACTATTTTAATTCTCTCTTTTTTAAAGTGCTCAGACTGATGTATTTATACACAAAAATTGAAATTATAGGAAATTGAAGCTCTACAATGTAAAAATAGGGTCTTTTTTTTCAAAATGTAATAAACCAAACTAGCTATTGAGGTAGGACAGTGATATAGATAATAATGAATCTTATCTAGGAATACATAGGAAATTTGATCCTATGTACAGAATACGTTCCTATATTTCTCCAAGAGAAGTTCTGATCAAGGAAGTGTAATTCTATACATAATATAATACCACTAGTCATTGTATAAAGAAAGCACAAAAACCAGATTGCAGAGTCACTGTAGTTTCATGATTTATAATTTACAGTGTTTGTATTTTTTGTCCAGTGCAAGATGTTGACTTATGTTGTATCCCGAAGTGTAGAAGCTGATTTTGATTTTGTGATCTGCATGTACATCATGTGTGCATTATTATAAGGGCATTACATGGACGTGGAACGGAGATGTTATGTTGTAATAATATCTATGTAAGGGTTCAGCTGTGTGGTAAATTCATTACTAAAGTGCCTTTGGTGTGTTCTGTACACAGTGTGCAGTGTTCGGTGTAAAAGAGAATGTTGATAAAGTGCTCATGTTGAGTGTAAGTGTCGCTGTCATATGAAACGAAGTAACTGGTCCAGCTTTTTTGTGTGCAACATAGAGCAATAATTTAATTTGAGGCACATAGTAGTCATTATGTAGTCATTAGCAGAATCTTTGTTGTATTTTTGCTGTGGTGTTCATTCTTTGGAATAGTTTGGATTTAAGTCACAAGTGTAATTATTGTATATGACTGACTATAACTTAAGTTCTTTTCCATTCTGACAAATTTGTGTGTTCCGTGAGTTTAATTGCTTGATGTATGTTTCAGCTGAGAGAGCATGGAATCTATTTAGCTGTTGTGCTGCGGTTACATGTTATGTGTACCTCGTGGATTGAAATTGTTTCAGAGAAACACTATTTCAGTGCAGCTACATGAATATACATGACTCTTCATTGCCACTAGTCTATACAAAATACACAGTCATTAGTATATTTCTGATGAATCTCGCAGAACCGTAATGAGAGATTAGTTAAATGTATGCACACAATTATTTACTTTTCCACTGAGCTTGCATTAATTTTTCTACCTTGTAAGAAGAGTGAAATAGTAAGAAACACCAACACCAAAAATAATATTAGTTAACAAAAATTATTTCATGTTGACCTAGCTAGGTGAGAGTAGGTGTCTTTTGATTTAAATGATTCAGGGTGATTTCACACTGTTGTAGTTTTTGTGTGTGTATTTATGCCACCCATTTCAAAGTAAAAAAAGATTAGCAATTACTTATGCAGGGTGGGATAGAAACAGTTGCATGATTTCAATTGGGTGTTCCCCTGCTTTTTAATAAGTGGCATGCCAGTACACACACACACACACACACGTGTGTAGAGTGATCCATAGCCTTCAGTTATCATGGAGCATTGATTGAGAGAACAGACGGCATTTAATGTAGTAGCGCATAAGAAGCCTTGTAAGAAAAGTGTCACATGTTCGATCCCTGATGGAGGCACATTGCACACAATGGGTCAGATCATATTTTAAACTGACATGGTCCATTCCCAATTAGCCTATCCGAGCCAGTGCTCAAAGTGAAAATTTCTTGCTGGTTGGTGAGATTCTTGGTCGAGTTTTGATATAGGAAGGGAGACAATACAGTGGATGGGGGGGGGGGTTCCTTATTGAAATTATCATATCTGGGGGAGAGCTTCATGAAAATTTTCTTAAGTGCTGGATAGCATTTACCCTGCATCCTCACTTCGACCTTTGGTCTGAACATAAAAGTGGGCTTAAAGAAATAGCAAGGTTTCCACTCACTAAACTAGATTGAATTGAAGTAAGGCTTGAAGCTCTCCTGGTGACGAAAGATGAATAGATTCTCTCGGGCTATCGGCCAGGTGAGTTGTGGAAAATATTCCAAGCTTTCAAGATCTAACGTCACTCTCATCTTCAGGGTTGAAGTGATGATGAGAGTGACATTAGCTCTCGAAAGCTTGGAATAGTTTCCACAACTCACCTGGTCGATAGCCCGAGAGAATCTATTCTAGATTGAATTGCTTTTGTTGTCGGCAAGATGCATGGAGCAGTTCTAGTCAAAACTCCAAGTGGTTGAGTGATGACAAGTAGAACAGTGAGAACTCTACTGTAATGTCTGTCACTCATAACAAATTATCTGGACTTTGTAGTGTTTCAGGATGTCCAGGTGACGGATACAGTAGTCTTAAACATTTGACTACAGCTGCGCTGATAGTATTCTTGCTGGGCCTCCCTGATGGAATACTGGTAATGTCGTTACCTTATAATCAAGGGGTCCCAAGTTCAATACCCGGTAGAGGCACATAGTGGTTCTGATCCCACTTTAAAATTTAGGTCCTGTCCCGATTAGCCTTCTGTGCATAGAATGGACTTAAAAACGAAAACAGACAATATTCTTCCTGATTCTCACCAATGCTGACACAGACTCTTCAAAATTGTAACAATTAAAATTTGTTCAAAATATGGATTAATGTTAACACGTAAATATGCTACCGCAATTAGTTTTGATTTAAAATACTCAAGATTTACATTGGGATATTAACGTTTAATCAGTGTATTTTAATCATTGTGTCATCTAATCACAAAGTCCTTTTTTTTTTCACACAATACTGGTGCAAAATATGTGAAATCTTCAAATTTTTCGTAATTTCCAGGGAACACATGTTTGCAGACTCCCCAGAAATACCCAAATGCCAAAAAAGTATCAGCCAGTATTGCTGTATTTCCAACCATGGTATTATAATGTACGCAGGTTTGTTTTTGCATTTAAACAACAATTTAATCCTTGTCTGGAAAAAAGGTACAACTTCACAATTACTTCATACTTGACAACAAAAATGAACAAAACTAGGGCTGAAGCAATACCACCATTTGCCGATACCTATACTTGTATAATTCCAGTATAAAATAACAAGTTACTAAGTCATACTAACTCATCACATCACCAGATACACTATAATATGAATTGTGGTGTGTTCTGAACCAAGTGTCTCAGAAATAATAATAATCATAATAATATAGGTGTTTATAATTAATATGTTAATGCAATACATATATCTATTCATGATAATATGTAAATTAATTAATGAATATTGTCATTGTTATTATTATTATTACATGAAGGCCGCCCCCCTGGCGGAGTGGTTAGCACATCGTGCTACGACTCCAGGGGTTCCAGGTTTGAATCCCAGCCTAGGCATGGATGTTTGTGAGTGTCCATTCATCAATTTCATCATATCATCACTCATCCGCAGCTTCGCAAATTAGCCAAAAGTGGCACAAGAAGCGAAGTAAAATATAGCAAATCAATCAATCAATTATTACATGAATAGTAAAAAGATGCTATAAGATCAGATACATCATCTAGCTTACATGTAGTTAAGACTGATAAAATTTGTATAAAAACAACCATCCTGACAAGGAAATTAATGTCACAAAGTAAAAATTGAATATTTATTGAGCAACCAAAAAATTTTAGGCCCTGTTGATGAAAAGTACATTTCCTTATAATATCGTTATGTATATTATTATAAGTAGTAGCGTACGTAAGTTTTCTTTAGTATTATCATTCTAAGCTGTATGGTCCCAATGTAATCTTTGTGTAAGTAAATAACCATCGAATGGTCGATTCCAGCATCAACACAAAAGACTTACATGGGAGGGAAAAATACAAGAAATTGCTGAATACACTTCACGCTTGAACATAAATAAAACAAAGCATACTTCACCATGACTCATCCCTCTTTTCCAAGAACTCCGCAACCACCTGACCCAGGATTAGCATGGCATGTTGTTTGAAAACGTCCACCTATCTTACCCCCACAAGCTTTCAAGCAAGAAGTGGCAATGAATTGTTTCTTTTATTTCCACAGTGTTAACTAAGCAGTTATGCTTGAGTTCAGCTTTCACTTTTATCCACACCTTTGATCTTGTCATCTGCTTCCCAGGAGGATGGGGCTTTATCCAGCATTTCCATGAATATTTGTGGAACTTGTGCTGTGCTCCCAACCTGTCGCAAGAAAGATTGAACGAAACTTTGAAAAGGACAAATGTCGAGACTTAGTTGTTACATTTGGCCGCTCTTCTTAGCCACTCAAAATATTTGCTATCGAATGGTATCGGTGGAAAAAATTCAACCGATAATTGCCGATGCCAATACCGCTGGTATTGGCTGATACATCAGTATCAGTATCGGCTCAGCCCTAAACAAAACAATTGAACATTGACATACGAACTTATTATAACATACTAGATGTTCCATAAATCATCTGCTAGTATCAGTGAATGAATTCCAACTAATACCAATATATCAACATCATTGTCGGCTCATCGCTAATTTTAACCCAATTCAGTATGGTTTAGTGTGCTGGAATGCATGGTGTATTATTTTTTTTAACGCAGCTACTGCAGATGTTTTCTGTTCTGTAAACTAACACTCATAGCAACTAAAGACTGAACGTGTTTACCGGCATGTTACCTACCAAATTGCAGGCATAGCACCCTTTAAATTGTCTTAATTGTTTTTGCGGGGCCCTGCATAAGCACACACAAGTTGGTTTCTTTGTGAAAAATATTGTCGGAACTACTTAGACAACACAATATCATTATTTTCATTCTTGAATGATCACAATGAGTTTGCAGCTTAGTAAAACTTTTGCATGCATATAAAAATACATGACCTGATTCTCGGAAACAGGTTCAATTAAGGAACTACATTATATTGACTGCACATGTGATATTTCAGCCACTAATTACATTTTTTTTGTTTTGCTCACAATTTTTATGTATGCTACTCCTACTCTCTTGAGAGCAATATTTTTTCCAATAAATGTTGGAAATTCAGTTGTGCTTGTCCTGTATCAAAATTTAGTTTTTCTATTTTGTTAACCCTTCAACGCCAGCCTGTTTTCCACAAATATTAGCCTCAATACCGAGGCTGTTTTCAGTGTGGAATTTGAAATTATGTATTACTGTAACTTTGTCTCGGAAACAGAGTCATGAATGATACCTCATTTTGTTCAATTTAGATCAGGCTATAATGCCATAGTAATGAACAATGCATACGTGTTAATAATTAGGACATCAGCACTACAAAATAGTGACACTGCCAGAAGTCTAGTGTTGTAAACGGTAGTGACGTATCAGCTGGTCATATTTGCACTGAACAAGAGGTCATCCAGTTGCAGTTAAATACTATTTAAAAACAGTGCATTTGAAAGTCAGCATCTTTTCCCATTACCTAGTATGTTGTATGAGTACGCTGGTGATAAAATTATTATGACCTATCTTAAAGCTCATGAATCAATACAGACATGGATATCTTGGACGTTAATGGAGCCACAGTATGGTCCCAAAGTTGTATATACTTAATTGTTCTGATCTGGCATTGGAGTAAATTCCAGATTATTCTGATTGCCCTGATCTGGCGTTTAAGGGTTAAACTCTTTCTTAAGTGCAATATTAGAGAGAGAGATTCTGGTGATACAGTTAGTGTGTAAATACATGAAGAAAAGACTTCTGTAAGGCGTATCAGTTAGTACATCTGTACTGTGTATATTTTTATCCAACATTGCATTGATGTCATACTTTATATTATTTATGTAATGTTTAATCATTCTCTTGCAGTTTGAAAACTTATAGAAGGAGAAAGATCATAAATAAATTACAAATAAAAGTAGAGTTGCTGTTATCCACAGTATAGCAAGTATATTCTAGATAATTAATTCAATGGAGTATTGAGAAGCATAAATATGTAAATCACTAATGTAAAATTGTAAAACTCTTTTATATATATATATATTATTTTTAATGTTTGACATTTCAAGGAGGATATTTTGAATCTTTTAATTTCAAATTCAGCTTTTTTCTTCATTTGTCTAGAAATATAATATCAATAGCAATAATAAAATAATAATAAGAGAAGCATATAGGTTATTGAAATTATACTGTAGTATCTGACAAAACGAAATGACAATAACTTTTAGTTGCAAGTGTTAAATTTAGCTTTTCGTTTTTGTCATGTGTAAGGCAGCATCTTTAAATCTCGTGTATAGTGTCATATATATTAAATTAAAAATAAAGTTGTTAAGATTAGTATTTATATTGTTTTGCCTGCTTGTGATGGTCATTCCTTCAAAAGAAAGTATTTCCATTATTGAAAAGAGAAATAAAGTGAAGAAAATAATACAATTGTAATATAAACTCCGAGCAATAACTGTTCATAGATGGTGAAATATTTGTTAACACACACTTTTTCACATTTCACTCCAGAGGTCCCAAGGTCGAATACCAGCCTGGGCATGGGTGTTCTTTGTGAGAGTTCCGTTATCAATTTCATCATATAACCTCATCTTTACAATTAGCCAAAAGTGTCAGAAGAGTAAAATAAACCAAATCAATCTATCAGTCTTTCTTGTTTTGACTTCATGTAACAGCAGGGGCGATTCCTCCATGTAGGAAGTGAGGAACTTCCTACAGTTCATTTGTATTTATTTCGAGTTCTCTACCTTTTAGGACTTTAACGCGTGTTATAAAATTATGAGCGCCATGTATGTACAATTGCCTAGGTTAGCTACTGTCAAAAGTTGACTGCTTTCGCTCGCTCCTTCAGCTGCCCAAACATGATGGTTACAGGCTTGCTGCCGCTCGCTGCGGAACATAGGTGCCCATCCTACAGACAGATGGGTGAGGGGTGGAAGGGACAGTGAATGGAGGCGATAGGAGGTTGCGAAGATTGGTGAGGGCTGAGGAACCAGCAAGTTTTTCTTCAATCAGCAATGCCAACCCCAGCAAAATGGTACTAAACCAAGCAAAGTTTGATCTTTGTTGACAGTTAGCATCCTACCTTTTGGCATAATGGTAAAATTAAGCATAATCTGCAAACGCCAGTCCCTGGGAGAGGGAAATCAAATTAATCGGAATATGTTTTCAGGAAATAGAAATAAAATTATGACCAAATATTATTTCTACTTCACCAGCAGACGTAAAACGAAAGGGAGTATGCCGATTCAGCAGTAAGCTTTTTTCAACCATGCCACGATCCATCATCTATATTTTCTTCATCCTGCCAGGAAATTTTATGGTAGGAAATGGGTAGAAAGTTGGGTGTAAACAATTTTCTCAAACCTTTTTAAGTTCTATGTTGAACTCATGTCGTTTGTTGCACCATTTCTAACAATTTTGGGAGAAAATTTACACTATTACATAACTGTTAAGAATAACTAAGGCAAGTTCAAAACTCTAGAAAAGTAGATGCAGAATTACATTTATCCGGGAAAAAAAATCCTAGCACAATTAAAGGATAGTACAAGTGATACATGTGACTGTAATTGAACACACTATTCAAACCTTCCTCCGTTTACCATAACTTCTTCCTACACCCCGAGCAAGCCACGAGTTGCCACTGTGTAACAGTGGTTAAATTTCTCGTAAGACAGTTCCTAGATTAAACCTCTTATAAGTGTGTCTACCCTTGCCTTATCTCCACAAACTTAAACAAAACTGTAGTTGTTTATAGTAACTGCGGCAAGATTTATATGCACTAAAATTTTGGAAATTATCATAAAAATTGTATATTTTGGTCTACATTAATGCATTACACCTGCACCAATACTACCAGAGAACTAGACTGCTCATTAATTATGAAATAATTCTTGCCTATAGATCTATATTTGCAGCATGGCTGGGTTATACATATCTCAACTTTCGAGGTTTTATCAACAAAGAGAGTTTTATTTTTTCTTCTCCACAGCATCATGTGTCGTGATAAGTTTGCATAGTGGACAAGAGTGTGATTTCATACGTAATACCCAGAGATCGCAGCCCCATCGGATCCTTTGTGTGGTAATACTCTTTGTTCTAGGCACTGTGTGTGTTTCGCGTAACACACAATGGAGGTGAGGAGCAGTATGCAGCAATGAAGTGGACACATGTGAGGTGCTATGTCTCTTTGGTGATGTTTTTCTGGAATCAGTTATCACCAGTGGTGGCTGAGTCATGGGTGCACCACTACGACCAAGAAGGAAAAACAAGCCATCGCTGTCTGAAAATCGCCATGGTCTCCAACACTGAAAAAGGCGAAAGTTGTTTAGGTGATGGTGATCACTTTCCTTGACTGTAAGGGAATGAATGCTTTACCATCACACAGTTCCCTCGCACACACTACCATTACAGTAGAATACTACACGTCAGTGTTGGCCGACCGACCACAACTTCATCGGAATGGATGGCGACTTCATCATGACAATGTACAACCATGGGCGTCCGGAAGGGGGAGCAAGGGGGGCCGTCCCCCCCCCCCCTGGAAAATGAAAGTCAACAAAAAATTATGTATTTCACACATATAATTTCATTTTAGCCACAATAATATGTGTTAATTATTGCATGAACATCATAAATTAAAATTTAAGCAATGTTTTTTAGGGAACAACACTATTTTTGGAGAAAATGTGCCTTGTTTGCCCCACCTGGAAAAAAATACCTTCCTTGCCCCTCCCTGGAAAAAATCCTGCGGACATCCATGTGTACAACCTCATGTGACAAATCATGTCATGGCATACGTATTTGGCGAAATTCAACATCGCCTGTGTATGTCATCCACCTCATATCCCAGACGTAGGCCCCTGTGACTTTTTTCTGTTCCAGCACTCAAATGAAAGCATCGTTTTGTGAACACTCAAGCAGTGCTGAAGAATGTGAGGCGATTATCGAGGATCTCGCAAAGAATTACTTATACCACGTGCTTGCAGATTGGCAGAAACATTGTCATAAGTGCATTCAAGTTTAGGGAGGACTACTTTGAAAAATATCGTGTTAACCCTTCCACCAGAGTAATGAACATAGATGGACCACCCTGTATATCGATTTGTAGATCTCGATATTAACATCCATTATATTCATTTCTAATTTAAGTTTAGTTTTATATATTTTCTCCCTGCAGGATTGTTTTATTTAATGTCTTTCTTTAAGAAAAGGTATATTATTTAGAACTTGGTATTTATTCTTTATATTTGCTTTCAAGGGACGTCGTTAGGGTGGGGCCAAGGGCGGCACGGCCCCCCGCAAACTTCTACGTTGCCCCGGCAAATTTGTTGTCATATTATACTGGAAATTTGAATTCGGTGATAAATAGTGCAAAATAGTTCAGTACGTTTTGCTTACAGTTTGAAACACTGTTCTTGAATTGTTCTCCTGCATGACCTGCAAGCAAACCACTTCTTTGTGCCCCACATTTCCCTGTATCTTACTCGTCCAATACAAAAATAGATGCATTTGTAGTAGTTTTATGGCTCAGCCCGCTCAGGGATGTCGGAGACCTTTTGAATATGCACTATCTCTTCCTGGCTACCAGTTAACTGGTAACAGCTGTCCATATTCTCTTGAGAGATCGCACTCACTTCTTCGGAGGATCTTTGAAAACGTGGATTACGGATACGCCGCTAGAACTCTGTGGGTTAATTATTTTATGGTTCGGTAAGGACCATTGCTATTGAAATGTCAAGAGACGAAACTCTTGATAGCAACGAGACAAGCCGTTTTATGCAGTTCTTCCAGGTTCATTCACAAGCCATGGGTGTTGGAGTTTTATTTCTTCCACTGAGGCAAAGTAATAACCCTTTGTAATGTTCTGACTTCCCATCGTTCCTCAGAAAGTTTCCACGCATTTTCCAAGAAATCTCTCCCGCTTTTTACCCGATTCTGGACAATTGTTCACTATCGTGAAGTAGGGGTTTGGTGGTCCTCGAGTAATTCGTTGTTACATAGTTTCTGTAAACGCGAGAGGGTAGAATCACTTAGTATACGTGATATCAGGGGCGCCCACCCCCCCCCCCAAATCATATCATTCGCTCCCTCAAACCATATCGCAATCCGCACGATTTAATTACGATAACAGGGGGCCCATCACCATCAGTCAACACCCCCACCCCCTAAAATTGTTCATCATAATCGAGAATGTCGCTTATCTTGTAATCCAGCTATAGTTTTAAAACTTCACATTCAACTCATTAAAGCACCAAACACGCATCCTAGCAACTCATTATTGCGAGCAAAGCGAGCAAGAAATGTTTTACATCCATTTCTTTCCACGCTTTGAAGAATATTAATTTAATAGCATGTCAATACTTTCTTAGTCTTTTCCAGCTTCTCCTTTGGCACGTTCGGAGTCGAAAGCGTGTGGATCGCTAAATAAAGTCTCCAAAATTTAATGTTCGAACTCTCTCTTCTCTACAGAAATCCCTTGACAATCTAAGATTTAACACTTTATCAAGAGCTTCATATCTCCCCCTTTAAATTTAATACTCAATCAATTTTAGACTTACTGTTGATATTGGAGAGCGGATATTATATCCTCCAAAAAATTAATTTTCAGTCTCCACACCAGAATTTCCTCAACAGTCTCAGACAATAGCAATATACAAGAATTGGATATTCCATCAATTTAATGCTCAATCCCCCTCTAACTAAAATACCCGCCATAATATAAGACCTAGAGTTTGATACTGTCCCCCCCAAAAAATTTAATTCAGAATCCCCCCAGAACCAACATGTGAATTAAGACCTAATATGTAAAAGTTTGATCTCTCCCCCCCCCCTTCGATAATACCCTTAAACACTTTCTTTTCTTCATCTAATGCAGGCATGTCGATCGACCGGTCGATCGTGGGACGTTTTTTGGTCGATAGCAGTTATCTATTCTAATTATACGAATATACGTTATTTGAATTCGACTTCTATAATGTATAATTGATTGATCCATTTTTAATGCAAATTTGAGATTCTGAATATTTATCACTGCTATTCTTTCCCTTTTTTAAGTGGTGCAGTTTTGAACCCCATCGTCTTTTGTTCCCTTACCGGCGCCAGCAGGTATGACTCAGCCGTGCAGGCAAGGATTCGCGCTGATTGCCAGTCGCCTTGCTGTGCTCGCGGGTTTAGAGTACGTCTGTTTGACTGCGACATGCAGGCTCAGACGTCTCACTAACCAAAAGTTAAGCCATTTCATTTCAACACATATTATTTTTAAATAATTCTTGAAGCGTTCCTGGCGGCGAATATTAAAGAGGTTTTCTCGGGCAATCAGTCAGGTGATTTCCGGAAAGGCTTCCGAGCTTTCGAGAGCTAACGTCACTCTCATCTTCAGGGAATGAAGTGCAGAGATAAGTCAGAGCGTAGATGTGGAAGGGGTCCGTCGTAGGTGGCAGCCAATCAGATGGCGTTTCTCCGACGACCGCGCTCCCAGTCGACTATCGTTATCCAGGCTGGTTCCAGTACATATTACTTTTATTGTATTATTTATTGTGTCATTTGTATATTTACCCTACGGTGCTTAACGATTAATAGTAGCTCACTGCCTGTCGTGACAATAAAAAGTAAATCACTACTTGATTGAAGTTGGACATGCCTGATCTAATGGATTAAATATGGTGCACTTAAGGTGTAAAATCTTTACACATATTTTGGAAAAAGATATAAATGTTGAATTTTATATTATTTGAAGGGAACAAATCCCCCCCCCCCCCAAAATCTCGATGGCGCAACTTGCGCCATAATACCCTACGTGATATAGTTTTCGTACATCGCTAGTAAAAAGTCGAGTGTGAAGTAGGGATGGCCAAACGGATCCGGATCCGAAAAATCCGGATCCGAATCCAAAAGTTCGGGTTCCGGATCCGGATCCAAAAGTTCCGAATCCGGGTCCAAAATACCGGATCTGGATCCGATAGTTTCGTATCTCAATCCCATTATAATATTACCACACCTTAAAAGGTATTATGATCTTCAATTACAAATAAATTTTTCATTTGTTAGTCCTACAAGATTTTTTTTTCAAGTGTTGTTCCTAAAATAATTTGCTACTCATCGGCTAACACACTCGTGCACAAAAATAATATTACTTGTTTAACATAAAATGTCAGAGGTGATTTTGTAAATTCCATTGAAACGAATACGTATTCATTCGAATGTATTGGAAATGGAAACACACATAAATGTGAGACATTCCATTCCAGGATGAAACCTTTAAAGATAGAAATGTTATACAAAAATTATACAATTGTTCTACAGTTACAGTTTTAAAAATTAAAATAAAACATTATAATATATGCAGTGTTATATAATTACAAAGTGTAAGACTAACAAGGGAGGTTATTTAAGTGTCCCCCTCCGTTTGCATGAAACTTGGCAGGTGTATAGAGTAAGAAATACGTGTTTTTTTGTTTCGGCTAAAAAAGTGTTGTAGGGGGCAGTAGGTGGAATGCTACGTTCTGGCGACGTCCTTTGACCTACTTTTTTTTTTACGATGTTTTATGCACTAAACTAACCTACAATGAAAAAAAAAATGGCCAGAAAAAGCTCTGACATCACTTTTTAAGCTATTTTTTACCCTATTACAAAAAAGGAGAGAGGAAGGAAGAGTGAGAGAGGAGGACGAGTTAACCGAGAGTGTTGCCAACTCCTCACTCGAAAAAATCACCAAGGTTTTTGTTTTTGGGTATAACCTAACCTCAAACAAGGAGCTGGCAACCTTGCTTGAGGCTTTTCTCGCAGTGTTGCCAACCGAAAATGGGGCTCGGTGAGGCTCGCAGTGTTGTTAGCTTCTTACTCGAAAAAATCATCAAGGTTTTTTGGGTCTAACCTAAAGCAAGGAGCTGGCAACATTGCTTGAGGTTTTTCTCGCAGCGTTGCCAACATCTTACTCGAAAAAAATCACCAAGGTTTTTATTTGGTCTAACCTAACCTAAAGCAAGGAGCTGGCAATACTGCTTGAGGCCTTACAGTGCATAAAGCAATTTGCCAACCTACTGGTTTGCCATAGCTTTTTACAAAAAAGAGAGAGGGAAAAATTTAAACAACCGATAGTGTTGCTAATATTTACCTACAGCTTTTTTTTTTACTTGGCAAGAGCTATCTTACTTGAGGCTTAACTAATTTATATACTGACGTAACATACACACACTGAGCAAGAAGAGTCGGCAACAAACATATATTGCCGTAAAAGAGAGAGGGATAGATAGATAGATAGCATCACAGTATGTGTGTGCGTGTATAATATGTAGCTTTATTAACTAGAGTGCGTTGGCAACCCACCTACAACTAAAAAAAATAAAGATGCCAATGTTGCTGTAAGATAAAGAGAGAGACTAAGCCGGCAACAGTGGTGAGTGAATATGCCTTATTTCCAAGTCCCCGGTGCCAATGTATCTAACCTAACCTAACCTAACCTAACCTAACCTAACCTAACCTAACCGACAACAAACATACACTGCCGTAAAAGAGAGAGAGATGAATGGATGCTAACACAGTATGTGTGTGCGTGTGTGTGTATAATATGTAGCATTATTAACTAGAGTGTGTTGGCAACCTACCTGCAACTAAAAAAAAGATAGAGATACCAACATTGCTGTAAGATAAAGAGGGAGAGACCTAGGTTGCGTCCGAATCGACAGCAGATGTCACCTAGAGCACTGTTCTATCTGGGGACTTAGCCAACCTCTGTTATCCGAATTTGCGACAGACGTGAAGTCGGAGGGGAGAGCAGAGAGGTACAACAGATGCATGCTTGAACTTGCTGTGACCCTGCGCTTGGCAGCCATATTCTAACTTTCATTTTGTACAGACAACATTTACTGATTAGACGATGTAAAACTCAGTGATATTTTAATATTTTATCGATAATACTGAATGTAGAAAAATTGTAAATGATGAAATAGCATGTTATATTTTTAATATGAGTAGTAAATAGGTGGAAATTATTGTGATGTTTGTTTGGCGTCTGCCTTCTGCTTTCGTGCAGTGTGCCTGCGCCTTAGAGTGCGGTGGGTGAAGTTCGGGCTGACATCTGGCGGGAAAAGTGACAACCGTACTACAAGGGGACATGTAGATTCGGACGACTTGGACGTGACTTCGACGGCACGCGAGAGCAACGGGAGAGAACGGGATGGAGCTCTTGCCAATCCGGACACGGCCCTAGAGCTGGCAACAGTGGTGAGCGAATACGTATTATTTCCAAGTCCCCGGTGCCAATGTAAACCTCTCTCGGGGGAACACGATGTGCCACACGCGCGCGCGTGCCTCTTATTATTTCCGTATTGTGATGCAAGCAAACAAATAATAATTGTTGTTTTTTAGGATTTCTTAGGTTGTATGCTTTGTTCTGGCGCAGTTTTTTGACATATTTTTTATTTTACGATGTTTTACGGAATAAACTAACCTACAATGAGAGAAAAGTGGACAGAAAAAAAGCTCTGGCATTACTTTTTAAGCTATTTTTTTACCTCCTGCAAAATTTTGCTCTTATGCTAACTTGTTTTTTTGACCTACACTTTTGAAATGACTTACGATATTTTTCTATAAGGAGGCTGTCTCCTCTCACTGTAAGGTCTCTTAGTGTAATCTACTACGACCTGCTAATATAGGCTTCTGCTTTCAGTGTAATCTGTTTTACGGACTAAATAATCTACAATGAGAGAAAAGTGGACAGAAGAAAAGCTCTGGCTTCACTTTTTTAAGCTATTTTTTATCTTCTGCAAAATTTTGCTCTTATGCCAACTTGTTTTTTTTGACCTACACTTTTGAAATGATTTATGATATTTTCTTATAAGGAGGCTGTTTTTTTTTATTGTAAGGATCCTCAGTGTAATCTACCACGATTTTGTGCTCTCAGCGTAATCTGCCACAACTTAATACGATGTTTTTTAAATTCATGTGTGATCTTCTACAATGTGTGGCCCCTTGCTACGACCTAACGGGATTTTTCTTACGATGTTTTGGGCCCTCTGCTACGATGTTTTTCTCCTCATGTTGCAAAAATTGTATTGTAGCGGTATTTGAAATCGACTGTGCTGTGTAATAGACCAATCAACCCGGTTCTACGCCCGAAAGTGGGGGCCAGTCGGGCTCAACCCACCCTAAGAAAATTTCACTATGTGATTTTTCACAGGCGAAGCTAACCTACCAATAGGAGTTGGCAACACTGATTAGTTGCTTCACAAACCTTTTGTTTTTTTAAACTTATGATATTTTCACAGGCGAGGCTAACCTACAAGTTACAAGTTGACGGCGTAACCTTCTATAAGATGAAGAAGATGCTAATTGGCAATAGCGGTGTTAATGTTTCTAGCTCTCTACCCCTACCCCATATGGTGCAGTGGTATTCAAGGCTTCGATACTTGCACAAGTGGTTCTTGAAATTGTAGGTCCAGCCAATATTTTGAACTTACGGCTTAATTAATCTGCATGAATGCTTAATATTTGATTTTTTTATTATTTTCTACTTCGATATGAGATACACACAATTTTATTTTTGAAGTGCAGTTAATATTACTTAGTTTGGGTTAAGCTGTAACATACAATTAGCGATCGACACGACACACAGACAGAGAGAGTGTGAGCAAATTCAAAGTGTGATCTATTGTGAACTAAACTAACCTCACTCACCCACCGACTTATAGTTTTACAGCTAACTCAAAAAGCAGAAAGTAGTACATAGCATGACAGGTTGATCTATCGTAAACTAAATTAACCTCTCTTGCCCACCCACATATAGCCTTACAGGTGATTCAAAGGCAGAAAGGCAGCTATATCACTTGTAACGGTCAACACACAAGATCTATTGCAAACTAAATTAACCTACGACATAAGCTATGGACACATCTTCTAGATAGGGTATAAGAAACTCACCTCTTGCAATTGTATAATGGGGAAAATTAACCTACAGCTGGCAATACTGTTTGAGTTGCTTTCGACGAGCAAAACTTACACTTACTTTGCAAATACGCTCTACAGCTAGAAGCTTGAAACATATACCCTCGCAGAATATGCCAACTTACCTCATATAAAAATATTACCTAGTACGGTTAAGCTGTGACATACAACTAACGATCGACACGACCACCTGACACACATAGGGAGAGAGTGAGACAGCTTATATGTATTATATTCCTACACATGTACTAGGTTTAAAAAGTAACTTGTAACAACTATTTCACTCACTCCCTATCAAAATCTCCTAATCACATGTTTTTGATACTTGCTGCATGATGCTTGCATTTGGAATATTTAATTCTTGGCATACGGTATTTTTGCATGCTCCAATAACCTTGTGCTCGATTCACGGAAGCTATGACGTGTATTTCTTGTTTTGCGAACATGCGAGAATTTTTCACAATAGATAATATATTGCAAGAGCGAGTTGTTTGTGTATATAAATCTAGTTTTGCAAATGGACATGAATATAATGTCAAAAATTATTGCACAACTTAAAAATATTGATATTTATTGCACTAGCAAAGGTAAATGTAGAATGCCCCGGCCCCTCAGCTGTTAGGTTAAACAGCATAAAAATTTTATTACTGATAGCAAGCATTGTCATATACACAAAACAGATCTAGTAATGAGCTGTCTTGCAAGTTTCTCGAGTGAAGGAATATGATGCCACTATAAACTGTAAACAAGATATGCAGTCGCTGGCATGAGATGCACGAGGCTAATGAACCTCGACCTATAGAGTTGAACAATGGATATTTTTTTTTAAGCATAGCGGTGTGTTTTTGCTTATTTTAATGGCATCGAGCGTGCATGTAAAGAAGGGGAGAGAAAAAAAAAGGAGGAGGGGTTATAACGGATAATTTATATTTTGTTTTCAATATTTTTGCTAGTCATGATTTACCTGCTATCTAGAAGGACACTGGACGATGGCTAAAAGCGAGGGAAGGAGAGAAATGTTATTTTTTACTTTTTTTGATTGTGTGTGATGAAATAGTTTTAGATAATAACAGTAGGCTAATAGAATTGTAGAAAACGGCTGTATTGTGATGCGAGGCTGAAAACAATTTTCGAAAGCAGTCTCGGACATCTTTGTGTTCGGCCAACAAGGAAAATGCACATGGAGAATGCAACGGTATTGTCTATCGATAGTTTTTCTGAATAAACATACATATAAGTTTTTGCAGTCTCCAGATGGGACCGGAGCTTTTGTTTTGCTTGGACAAGGGGGTTCGGATAAATGCATGGACATCAAAATAAAAGAAAAAAAAATTACTTCACTGCTCACATGTAATGAGTCTTCCAATAACACACCTCGCGGGACGTAGCTACATGTATACAAAATATAGTTAATGTCTTATTTCTCGAACCTGTGGTCTGTAGATTTGCTTTTGTTGGCAACAGAAACAAAAAAATGGCACTATGTTATTGTATACTGATATGGGTGTATTGTAATCATAACAATTTTCTAGTTAAAAATCTATGTCGAAAAGCAAATGTTGGGGTGTCTTGTCTGTGTTGGGTCTTATTAACAACTTCACAGCTGTACCTGCACAACTCATCGACTACAAGGCAACAATGTTAGGAAATGTGTGCATGGCTCCGAGAATACAATTTAAAATTACTAATGTGGCATGAACCCCCTTCACTTGTGTGTATTTGAATATGCGAAAATTAGACACTTTGAATAATCGAGGAGAACAATCACAAAAACAGCTTGCACTGGTATGACGTGTTCAAACTTCAGACAATTTTTTGTTAATCTACAAAAGCCAAGTGCGAACAGAGATCACTACGAAAATTGTGAAAAAAAAAGAAGCTAGGCTATTTTGGCTAATGGCAACGATGAGAATGAATAATAGTTATTTTGATAAAATTGACGAAGTGGGGCATGTTGAATATGCCTAGCCTAATATAAAATTCAACAATTAATGTTAAACATTTGCCACTCTGAAATGGCAACGGTTATTATCATAACATGACTTGTTTCTAACCTGTCCATATTGACCCTCTCTCTACCCCCTCCATAAATTTGATTCGAAAGGCACAATTATTCCAATTCTTGAATAAGACTTGCATATGCCCTCAGAAAAAAAAGAGAAAAAATAAATAAATCAAGTCATGTATATTCTTCATCCCCGAACTTTCTTCCACAACATCGCACAAAGCCTCGAGTTTCGGATATGTTGTTGTGCGACAGGATAGGATAGATGAACCGTATGTTTACCGAGGACCAGACGTAATCAAACATTTTTTTTTGAAAAGATAGTTGAAGAGGTTGAAACCATTGGCACTCTCTTATGCAAATCGAAACCAAATGCTTCTATTATCCAGCGATGAACTTCAATCTTGCAATAACATTGAAACGTGTCCGGTGTGCGATCAAAAATTTCACCGACGAGAACTGGAAAATTATTTCACTATAATCACTTCACCGGAAACTACATAGGTGGAATCTGTAACATAATGTATTCATGTATGTGTTTGACAATCATATATCACTTATTAGAACAATTTTCATATTGTTTTCACTACGTGAGATGATATTTTATTTATATTTACGATAAAATAGAGGTTTTGGGTATAATAACAGTTTTCATTAATTAATTTAGAGATGCATTTTTATTTGATGAGTTAATGATTAGGTTAATTTGTTATTTCTTGCGAAAAAAAGAACCACAGCTGAAAGAAAATACACAACTTGTATTATTGAGGTCAAGAGTTTGTTTTAACATCATTTTTTTTTGCATACATAGGCTAATTACGACTCGGGATATGTTTAAAAAATGGAATCTGAAACATTATGTGACCTGACTGGAACTCGGAATAGAACATACTGATTACAAGACGTCGATACATTACCACTTGGTTTCATATTTTAATATTTCTCTGCCCATCTTATTATCCTACTTAGGAACTAGTTAGTATTGTAGAAGTCATATTGAAAAGAAATCTCACGTGACAATGACGAGAAATTTTAGATTTTGTGGAATAAATAGTTTTTATATTTTTAAAACCTCGAAGGGTTTATCTTTAACTGGCAACGAGGTGACCTTGGTCAGCACGACGAACCCCCAGCTGTTATAGAAGATATCTGAAACCAGCTTACACCAGTCACTTGTAGCTCCCCCAATTTTCTCACGATGGTGGGTTGCTACCGGCCCTATACGTAGGCCGAATAAATTCCGACCAGAGTCGGATTCGAACCTATGCCGTCTTGCAGCGAACAATCTCAAGACGAGTGAACGCCGTAACTTGCTCAGCTACGAGGAGGACTCTCTCTCTCTACTTTTTCTCTAATTTTCATCATCATAGTTAAAATTAATCCAAGAGAAAATATATATTTTCTGTTGACATGGGAAATATGCAATAAAAAAATGCATGATTAATAGTTAAGGTTAAAATCTGAATAAACAGTGAGGGTGATACACGCAAACTTCCAGGCATGTGATTTGCACAGAATTAAATATAGAAATGAGAGATGGAAGGCTTTTGTTACTATTAGAATTTAAGGACGGAAAATATGAACTGCGAATGAATACTACGTTTGACTAATCGTGAAGGTGAGTATCACAGTACGTTTTTATTGTTTAACGTTTCAACGTTTCGGTAAACGTTCTTATACGTTTAAAAACGTTGAAACGTTGAAACGTTGAATGTTCAACGTTTCAACGTTTCAACGTTTTTAAACGTATAAGAACGTTTACCGAAACGTTGAAACGTTAAACAATAAAAACGTACTGTGATACTCACCTTCTCGATTAGTCAAACGTAGTATTCATTCGCAGTTCATATTTTCCGTCCTTAAATTCTAATAGTAACAAAAGCCTTCCATCTCTCATTTCTATATTTAATTCTGTGCAAATCACATGCCTGGAAGTTTGCGTGTATCACCCTCACTGTTTATTCAGATTTTAACCTTAACTATTAATCATGCATTTTTTTATTGCATATTTCCCATGTCAACAGAAAATATATATTTTCTCTTGGATTAATTTTAACTATGATGATGAAAATTAGAAGAAAAAGTAGAGAGAGAGAGAGAGAGTCCTCCTCGTAGCTGAACGAGTTACGGCGTTCACTCGTCTTGAGATTGTTCGCTGCGAGACGGCATAGGTTCGAATCCGACTCTGGTCGGAATTTATTCGGCCTACGTATAGGGCCGGTAGCAACCCACCATCGTGAGAAAATTGGGGGAGCTACGAGTGACTGGTGTAAGCTGGTTTCAGATATCTTCTATAACAGCTGAGGGTTCGTCGTGCTGACCAAGGTCACCTCGTTGCCAGTTAAAAATAAACCCTTCGAGGTTTTAAAAATATAAAAACTATTTATTCCACAAAATCTAAAATTTCTCGTCATTGTCACGTGAGATTTCTTTTCAATATGACTTCTACAATACTAACTAGTTCCTAAGTAGGATAATAAGATGGACAGAGAAATATTAAAATATGAAACCAAGTGGTAATGTATCAGCGTCTTGTAATCAGTGTGTTCTATTCCGAGTTCCAGTCAGGTCGCATAATGTTTCAGATTCCATTTTTTAAACATATCCCGAGTCGTGATTAGCCTATGTGTGCAAAAAAAATAATGTTAAAACAAACTCTTGACCTCAATAATACAAGTTGTGTATTTTCTTTCAGCTGTGGTTCTCTTTTTCGCGAGAAATAACAAATTAACCTAATCATTAACTCAACAAATAAAAATTCATCTCTAAATTAATTAATAAAAACTGTTATTACACCCAAAACCTCTATTTTATCGTAAATATAAATAAAATATCATCTCACGTAGTGAAAACAATATGAAAATTGTTCTAATAAGTGATATATGATTGTCAAACACATACATGAATACATTATGTTACAAATTCCACCTATGTAGTTTCCGGTGAAGTGATTATAGTGAAATAATTTTCCGGTTCTCGTCAGTGAAATTTTTGATCGCACACCAGACACGTTTCAATGTTATTGCGAGATTGAAGTTCATCGCTGGATAATAGAAGCATTTGGTTTCGATTTGCGTAAGAGGCTGCCAATGGTTTCAACCTCTTCAACTATCTTTTCAAAAAAAATGTTTGATTACGTCTGGTCCTCGGTAAACATACGGTTCATCTATCCTATCCTGTCGCACAACAACATATCCGAAACTCGAGGCTTTGTGCGGTGTTGTGGAAGAAAGTTCGGGGATGAAGAATATACATGACTTGATTTATTTATTTTTTCTCTTTTTTTCTGAGGGCATATGCAAGTCTTATTCAAGAATTGGAATAATTGTGCCTTTCGAATCAAATTTATGGAGGGGTAGAGAGAGGGTCAATATGGACAGGTTAGAAACAAGTGATGTTATGATAATAACCGTTGCCATTTCAGAGTGGCAAATGTTTAACATTAATTGTTGAATTTTATATTAGGCTAGGCATATTCAACATGCCCCACTTCGTCAATTTTATCAAAACAACTATTATTCATTCTCATCATTGCCATTAGCCAAAATAGCCTAGCTTCTTTTTTTTTCACAATTTTCGTAGTGATCTCCGTTCGCACTTGGCTTTTGTAGATTAACAAAAATTGTCTGAAGTTTGAACACGTCATACCGGTGCAAGCTGTTTTTGTGATTGTTCTCCTCGATTATTCAAAGTATCTAATTTTCGCATATTCAAATACACACAAGTGAAGGGGGTTCATGCCACATTAGTGATTTTAAATTGTATTCTCGGAGCCATGCACACATTTCCTAACATTGTTGCCTTGTAGTCGATGAGTTGTGCAGGTACAGCTGTGAAGTTGTTAATAAGACCCAACACAGACAAGACAGCCCAACATTTGCTTTTCGACATAGATTTTTAACTAGAAAATTGTTATGATTACAGTACACCCATATCAGTATACAATAACATAGTGCCATTTTTCTGTTTCTGTTGCCAACAAAAGCAAATCTACAGACCACAGGTTCGAGAAAAAAGACATTAACTATATTTTGCATACATGTAGGTACGCCCCGCGAGGTGTGTTATTGGAAGACTCAATACATGTGAGCAGTAGAGTAATTTTTTTTTCTTTTATTTTGATGTCCATGCATTTATCCGAACCCCCTTGTCCAAGCAAAACAAAAGCTCCGGTCCCATCTGGAGACTGCAAAAACTTATATGTATGTTTATTCAGAAAAACTATCCATAGACAATACCGTTGCGCCCTCCATGTGCATTTTCCTTGTTGGCTGAACGCGAAGATGCCCGAGACTGCTTTCGAAATTGCTTTCAGCCTCGCATCACAATACAGCCGTTTTCTACAATTCTATTAGCCTGCTGTTATTATCTAAAACTATTTCATCACACACAATCAAAAAAGTAAAAAATAACATTTCTCTCCTTCCCCCGCTTTTAGCCATCGTCCAGTGTCCTTCTAGATAGCAGGTAAATCGTGACTAGCAAAAATATTGAAATCGAAATATAAATTATCCGTTATAACCCCTCCTCCTCTTTTTTTTTCTCTCCCCTTCTTTACATACACACTCGATGACATTGAAATAAGCGAAAACACACCGCTATGCTTAAAAAAAAAAAAACATCCATTGTACAACTCTATAGGTTGAGGTTCATTAGCCTCGTGCATCTCATGCCAGCGACTGCATATCTTGTTTACAGTTTATAGTGGCATCATATTCCTTCACTCGAGAAACTTGCAAGACAGCTCATTACTAGATCTATTTTGTCCATATGACAATGCTTGCTATCAGTAATGAAATTTTTATGCTGTTTAACCTAACAGCTGAGGGGCCAGGGCATTCCACATTTACCTTTGCTAGTACAATAAATATCAATATTTTTAAGTTGTGCAATAATTTTTGACATTATATTCATGTCCATTTCCAAAACTAGATTTATATACACAAACAACTCGCTTTTGCAATATATTATCTATTGTGAAAAATTCTCGCATGTTCGCGAAACAGGAAATACACGTCATAGCTTCCGTGAATCGAGCACAAAGTTACTGGAGCACGCAAAAATACCGTATGCCAAGAATTAAATATTCCAAATGCAAGCATCATGCAGCAAGTATCAAAAACATGTGATTAGGAGATTTTGATAGGGAGTGAGTGAAATAGTTGTTACAAGTTACCTTTTAAACCCAGTACATGTGTAGGAATATAATACGTATAAGCTGTCTCACTCTCTCCGTATGTGTGTCAGGTGGTCGTGTCGATCGTTAGTTGTATGTCACAGCTTAACCGTACTAGGTAATATTTTTACATAAGGTAAGTTAGCATACTCTACGAGAGTATATGTTTCAAGCTTCTAGCTGTAGAGCCTATTTGCAAAATAAGTGTAAGTTTTGCTCGTCGAAAGCAACTCAAACAGTGTTGCCAGCTGTAGGTTAATTTTCCCCGTTATACAATTGCAAGAGGTGAGTTGCTTATACCCTATCTAGAAGATGTGTCCATAGCTTATGTCGTAGGTTAATTTAGTTTGCAATAGATCTTGTGTGTTGACCCTTACAAGTGATATAGCTGCCTTTCTGCCTTTGAGTCACCTGTAAGGCTATATGTGGGTGGGCGAGTGAGGTTAGTTTAGTTTACGATAGATCGACCTGTCATGCTATGTACTACTTTCTGCTTTTTGAGTTAGCTGTAAAACTATAAGTCGGTGGGTGAGTGAGGTTAGTTTAGTTCACAATAGATCACACTTTGAATTTGCTCACACTCTCTCTGTCTGTGTGTCGTGTCGATCGCTAGTTGTATGTTACAGCTTAACCCAAACTAGGTAATATTAACTGCACTTCAAAAATAAAATTGTGTGTATCTCATGTCGAACTAGAAAATAATAAAAAAATCAAATATTAAGCATTCATGCAGATTAATTAAGCCGTAAGTTCAAAATATTGGCTGGACCTACAGTTTCAAGAACCACATGTGCAAGTATCGAACCCTTGAATACCATTGCACCCTATGGGGTAGGGGTAGAAAGCTAGAAACATTAACACCGCTATTGCCAGTTAGCCTCTTCTTCATCTTATAGAAGATTACGCCGTCAACTTGTAACTTGTAGGTTAGCCTCGCCTGTGAAAATATCATATGTTTAAAAAACAAAAGGTTTGTGAAGCAACTAGTCAGTGTTGCCAACTCCTATTGGTAGGTTAGCTTCGCCTGTGAAAAATCACATAGTGAAATTTTCTTAGGGTGGGTTGAGCCCCACTGGCCCCCCACTTTCGGGCGTAGAACCGGGTTGATTGGTCTATTACACAGCACAGTCGATTTCAAATACCACTACAATACAATTTTTGCAACATGAGGAGAAAAACATCGTAGCAGAGGGCCCAAAACATCGTAGGAGAGGTCCCGTTAGGTCGTAGCAGGGGGCCACACATTGTAAAAAATCACACATGAGTTTAAAAAACATCGTATTAGGTTGTGGCAGATTACGCTGAGAGCACAAAATCGTGGTAGATTACACTGAGGATCCTTACAGTAAAAAAAACAGCCTCCTTATAAGAAAATATCGTAAGTCATTTCAAAAGTGTAGGTCAAAAAAACAAGTTAGCATAAGAGCAAAATTTTGCAGAAGGTAAAAAATAGCTTAAAAAGTGAAGCCAGAGCTTTTCTTCTGTCCACTTTTCTCTCATTGTAGATTAGTTTAGTCCGTAAAACAGATTACACTGAAAGCAGAAGCCTATATTAGCAGGTCGTAGTAGATTACACTAAGAGACCTTACAGTGAGAGGAGACAGCCTCCTTATAGAAAAATATCGTAAGTCATTTCAAAAGTGTAGGTCAAAAAACAAGTTAGCATAAGAGCAAAATTTTGCAAGAGGTAAAAAAATAGCTTAAAAAGTAATGTCAGAGCTTTTTTTTTCTGTCCACTTTTCTCTCATTGTAGGTTAGTTTATTCCGTAAAACATCGTAAAATAAAAAATATGTCAAAAAACTGCGCCAGAACAAAGCATACAACCTAAGAAATCCTAAAAAACAACAATTATTATTTGTTTGCTTGCGTCACAATACGGAAATAATAAGAGGCACGCGCGCGCGTGTGGCAGATCGTGTTCCCCCGAGAGAGGTTTACATTGGCGCCCGGGACTTGGAAATAATACGTATTCGCTCACCACTGTTGCCAGCTCTAGGGCCGTGTCCGGATTGGCAAGAGCTCCGTCCCGTTCTCTCCCGTTGCTCTCGCGTGCCGTCGAAGTCACGTCCAAGTCGTCCGAATCTACATGTCCCCTTGTAGTACGGTTGTCACTTTTCCCGCCAGATGTCAGCCCGAACTTCACCCACCGCACTCTAAGGCGCAGGCGCACTGCACGAAAGCAGAAGGCAGACGCCAAACAAACATCACAATAATTTCCACCTATTTACTACTCATATTAAAAATATAACATGCTATTTCATCATTTACAATTTTTCTACATTCAGTATTATCGATAAAATATTAAAATATCACTGAGTTTTACATCGTCTAATCAGTAAATATTGTCTGTACAAAGTAAAAGTTAGAATATGGCTGCCAAGCGCAGGGTCACAGCGAGTTCAAGCGTGCATCTGTCGTACCTCTCTGCTCTCCCCTCCGACACCACGTCTGTCGCAAATTCGGATAACAGAGGTTGGCTGAGTCCCCAGATAGAACAGTGCTCTAGGTGACATCTGCTGTCGATTCGGACGCGACCTAGGTCTCTCCCTCTTTATCTTACAGCAATGTTGGTATCTCTATCTTTTTTTTAGTTGCAGGTGGGTTGCCAACACACTCTAGTTAATAATGCTACATATTATACACACACACGCACACACATACTGTGTTACCATCCATTCATCTCTCTCTTTTACGGCAGTGTGTGTTTGTTGTCGGTTAGGTTAGGTTAGGTTAGGTTAGGTTAGATACATTGGCGCCGGGGACTTAGAAATAAGGCATATTTGCTCACCACTATTGTCAGCTTAGTCTCTCTCTTTATCTTACAGCAATATTGGCATCTCTATTTTTTTAGTTGCAGGTGGGTTGCCAACACACTCTAGTTAATAATGCTACATATTATACACACACACGCACACACATACTGTGTTACCATCCATTCATCTCTCTCGCTTTTACGGCTGTGTGTGTTTGTTGTCGGTTAGGTTAGGTTAGGTTAGGTTAGATACGTTGGCACTCGGGACTTGGAAAAAATTTACGATAAGGCATATTCACTCACCACTATTGTCAGCTTAGTCTGTCTCTTTATCTTACAGCAATATTGGCATCTCTATCTTTTTTTAGTTGCAGGTGGGTTGCCAACACACTCTAGTTAATAATGCTACATATTATACACGCACACACGCACACACATACTGTGTTGCCATCTCTCTTTTACGGCAGTATATATTTGTTGCCGGCTCTATTGCACAGTGTGTGTATGTTACGCCAGTGTATAAATTGGCTAAACCCTTATCAAGTAAGAAAAACTGTAGGTAGGTGTTGGCAGCATTGTCGGTTGTTTAACTCTTCCCCCTCTCTCTTTTTTTTTTTTTTGTAAAAAAAAACCATGGTAGAAATACCAGTAGGTTGGCAACCTTGATTTATGCAATTAATTAAAGCAAGCCTCAAGCCTCAAGCAAGATTGCCAGCTCCTTGCTTGAGGTTAGGTTAGACCCAAAAACAAAGCTTGGTGATTTTTCGAGTAAAATATTGGGAAATGCAGTAAACTTAGCAACGTTGCCAATAAAAACCCCCAGCCTCATAAATTTATATATAGTATAAGTTGCACAACAGTATTGCCCAAACTCCTAAAATTGTTCAGGTTTAACTAAGCCCCAAGACATGCTATGCTGATCTCTTGCAGCAAGCTTAATTAGGAGCCCGAGAAAATCTTAATCTTTAAGATCTTCATCTTTAAGATATAGTAGTAGCATCTCATAAATTGTTTAGGTTTAACTAAAAGCAAGAAAGGCTACGGTGATTTTGTCATACAATAATTTAGCAGTAAGACTTTAGGTTTAACTAAAGCAAGAAAGGCTACGGTGATTTCGCCTTACAATAATTTAGCATTTGCAGCGTTGCCAAGTTTAAGGGAAAAGGAGGGCGCCAGAACCTACCGTTGCATACTACTCATAAGC